>NW_023659061.1:0-22284 GCF_015228065.2 Penaeus monodon
ATTTTTTGTTGTGGTGTGTTGTGTGTGGGGTTGGTGTTGTGTTGGTGGTGTGTGTGTGTGGGGGTGTTTTTATGTAAAAAATAAACAAGGGAAGTCACTATGTAAGGAAATCCCTACGAAGGATGAAATCCCAACAAGAGAGGTTTTAACGGAAGCCGCAGAAAAACGGCAGGATGCCCAGATGAAACCCCTGCTGGAATATCATAAGCAGTAAAAGCAGGACTAATGGTTTTGAAAAAGGGGGGGAAGTGCTTGAGCACTTGTCCTCCTTTGTCAAGAAGTACAATTTAACCAAAGAAATAAAAAAATATATTGTAGGTATTTGTGGTCACCTGTATAATACAGCATTACTATAGACATAGACGATAAAAAGATAAAAAATGATGAAAATAAATAAAAACAAATATCCAAATCGTTTCGTTAAAACCAAGCAATATAAAACAAGTTTTCGGTATTGTTTAACCCTATTTTTATTGAAACCCCACAAAATTAAGATATTAGCTTCTCTGCCCACTGAATTAAGAAAAGAGTATTAAATGGAACTAATATATTCATCATCATCATCAAGAGCAACGCCGACGGGGGCCATGCCCATCCCTTTCATTAAACCCCACGAGGGTTAAAAAAGCGGTCCCCAGACAGGCCCTTACCCATCTCTAATTCCCCGACAGGTCTCCGAGCACCCAAAGCCATGACTCCTGGGTCGCCCACGGGCCTCCCCACCCGGGTTTTACCCCAAAGAACGGCTAGGCAAGGTCATCCACAGGATACGGGGGATAGGTGCCCATATAGCGAGTGGCGATCCGGTTATGCAAGTAACAGTCCCTGCAGTCTCCGGCGTAACTGTCATGGACCATGATATTCCCCGTGTTGCCCACACTGATTTTGGCTAGTAGCCCCCTTACCGTCCTTACACTTTGAAAAAAGTTTGGGGCAAGGGAACACCTTGCCTCACCCCCGAATTAAAAAGGTAAGAAGTTTGAAACCCCCACCCTACTTTTTCGGCACTTTTAGTACCGTTGTAGGCTTTTATTAGGCAATAATTGTGTGGGAAATTCCCCTGATCTCAGGGTCTCCCTAGCGATTTTTCGATCATGATCAAACCCTTCTTGAGGGCGATTTTGGCTGTAATGTTAGCAACCCCCGACCAAAATCACGACGGCGTTTCCCCAATTACTCGAAGCGCTAATTTCAGGCTATTGTGGGCTTCCCAGAATAAATCAAACGCTCCGTCTCTGATCCCCCCAGTAGGTAGTTTCGGACCCTTTTAGAAGAATGTAGTAGGTAAAGCCACAGGTTTTTTACAAACCAAATGATCTCTTTCCCCTTCCCCGGAGGGAGACCCCCGCCCCTCACAGTTCAGGGGGATGGTACCCCACTGTAAAGTAGGCCCCCAACCATAGGTTCACCCCAGAGGGGTATCAATACCTGCACTTTCCCACTCTTCAGCTTGGAAAACCCATCAACCCCCGTTAGGGGGAGGGGATTTCCCCACGTGGGGGGGGTCCGACAAGTTTATCTATATGTGTGTGGTTTGTTGTTTTGGTGTGGTTTGTGTGTGTGGTGTGACATATATATATATATATATTTTATATATATATATTATATATTTTTATTTATATATTCATTTTTTATATTATATATTTATATAATATATATATTATATTAAATTATTTTATTAATTTTTTTTATTTTTTTATTTAAAATTTAAAATTTTTTGGGGTTTTTTTTTTGTTTTTTTATTTTTATCCCTTTCCCTTTTAAAACATATTATTTTTTGTTTTTTTGTATTTATTATTTTTTTTTTTTTTTTTTATAAAAATTATATATTTTTTCCCAAAATTTTTAAAAATTTTAAATGGAAAAAAAAATTTTAAAAAAAAATTAATTAATAAAATTTTTTAAAATTTTATAAAATTTTTTATTTTTTTTTGTGTGTGTGTGTGTGTGGTGTGTGTGTGTGTGTGTTTTGTGTAATTTTTTGGGGGGGTTTTTTGGGTTTTGGTTGTGTGTTTTTTGTGTGGTGTGTGTGTTGATTGTGTGTGTGTGTTGTGTGTGTGTGTGTGTTTTTTGGGGTGTTCGTGTGTATGTGTTGTGTGCTATGTGTGTGTGTTTTATGTTCTTTTTGGGGGTTGCCCCTATGTTTTTGCGAGGGGAAAGAGCATTCTACAAAAACTCACCCTTGGGGACAATTTTTCCTGTGATATTTTGCATTGTTTTGGGCGACTTCAATGCGGTATCCCGTTGTGATCGAGCTGGCTACGAGATGTTGTCGGTCCCCATGGCTCGGGAGTGATCCCAGCAGCGAGAGCAGTTCATTCCCCAGGACTTTGCTAGGCCCCAGAAATGGGGATCTCGGGCTCCTGGATCAGCACTCCAAACCGAAGGGATTCTTATTAGCCGAAATGGAGGATCTCCAAAACTTAAGTTTCCGGAGTCCCGATTTCTTGGAAAATACCTGGCGGGTTTTGGGACTACCATACCTCCCATCTTTCCGTGCCCACTCTAGGGGTTTCACTTGGACAACTGAGGGAAAGGAGTGTGCCCAGGGGTCTCCATGGCAGTCGTGACGTTTTCACAGAATTGTAACCTGAGGCCCCAGTCTCGTGGGATTCTTCAACACAACACTCGAAGCAGACAAAACCATTGGGTTTTCCAAGGGAAAGGCTAATTTCATCTCCCTGGAGACAAAAAAAGGAAATGAAGTTTTCACAGGCCAAATGAATGGGAATTTGGGCTTGCGTCGTCTTTGGTGCATAGGGGTCGGACATGCGAGAAGGGGCAAAGGAAAAAAGGGCACAGGAATTTGGAGAAGGTTGAAAGGCCATTTCTTGGGAAAAGACCTTCACCCGCCCCCCTAAAACCTTCACCCCACCCTTTTTCACCCCGAGGAAACTGAACCTAAGCCCTCCTCGCAATGACCGCAGTTGTCAGTGGATCATTAGATCTGTTTTGGTTTGTTAGTTGGGCGACTAAAAAATTGTACCAGGTAACCCTCCAACATTAGCTGGGTGCAGTGGTTCACAAAACTATTCCAACCCCCTATCGCGAGGAAAAACCCCCTACCCTAACGGAGGGTTTGGTGACAATTCCCAAATGAATGGGGAATATGTGATATCCCCGCTGAACTTCTAAAAGGGTGAGGGGGACCATTTTGGGAAAGCCATTGAGTTTTTCGTGGGTTGCTTGCGAACTTTTAGGGCCCAAAGGGCTCTTGGTCCAAGACCAAGATCAGAATTTGGGGGCCTGTTGGGGAACCCTTTTCTTTAAACAGTTGTTTTGAGAACGTTAAGTCACAGGAGTTTGATCCCTTGGTACATAGTCCTATCTTGGGTTTAGACCAAAAAAGTCAGTAGACAGATTGGTCTTGCCACAGGAGCCCATGAACTCAATCAACAAGGTTTTGGATTTTGGGTACTTGCAAAGGACCAACTATGTGTCTTAAAGGCCTTTTGATACTGCCATTTTGCCCTATGGAAGTGAAACTGGACATATCTGGTGCCTTTGGGGTCTCGTTTGAGCCTTTTTAAAAAGTCTCTTTCCCGGGCAGGGGGTCAGTTGGGGGACCTGTCCCCAAACCAACGGACCATGAGAGGGCGGGGGATTTGCTATTTACATAACCCAGGATCGCCACTCAGGCTATATGGGGACATACTCGTTCCCCGTGGTGACCTTGCCAAACAGGTTGTGTCTTTGTGAGAAAATCTTGCGTGAAGGAGACCGTGGGGGGGGGCCCCAAAAGGTTATGGCTTAGGTAGCTCAAAGAGACCTGTCGTGACGAATTAAGATGGACCGAGGGCCCCCCTGAAGATCGCCATGAGGGCCCTCGTGGCGGAAGCCTTTTTTTCGGCGAGGATAAATAACATCATAAAAACACATATATATTTTCACACATACACACAAAAAGGCATTGTTTTGTGGGGGTGGTTAAATATTTGTTAATATAACTACTAATATTGTAAAGGGGCCCCGGTGGCCGAGTGGGTTTGAGCACCGGACTCAAGGGAATCGAGTTCGGGTTCGATTCACCGGCGGCGCGTTGTTCCCTTGGCAAGGAAAAATTTACCCCGATTGCCTACCCAGCCATTTGGGGGGGAAGCAGCCCAAATCAGTGCCCGGGCCAAAAACCCCCGGGAAAAAAAAGGGTTGGTGTTCAGGAAGGGCACCCCCATAAAAAATATCTGCCAATTTATGTGTGTGTGTTTTTAATAGTTAGTTATATGTATAGGTTCAATATATAGAATATATATAATTATATAATATATATATATATAATATATATATTATTCATATATGTTAATCCTATAAATAAATGCCCTATTTATTATTAATTATATTTTAATATATATATGTGTGTGGGTGTTTTTGTGTGTGTGTGTGTGTGTGCGTGTGGGTGCGTGTGGTGTGCGTTTTGCGGGTGTGTGTGGCGTGTGCGTTGCGTGTGCGTGTGTGTGTGTGTGTGTGAATCCAATAATACAAAATTATACAAAAACATATATACCAAAAATTTTAATTTACTTTATAAATTTTATATATATATATAATTATATATATTATATATTATTTGTGTGTGTGTGTGTGTTTGGGGTATTTTTTGTATAATATGTGTATAATTTTATATGATATATATGGTTTTATAGTTTATATATGTATATAAAAAATTATTATATATTATTAATATAAAATATTAATATATATGAGAGAGAGAGAGGGGGGAAAAGGAGAAGAGAGAGAGGAGAGAGAGAGAGAGAGAGAGTCAAAGTCAAAGTCAAAGTAAAAACACTTTATTTTTTATTTTTTAGTAAAACATTTATATTACATCTGGGGGCTTAAGGGGTGTTTTTTTAATTTGTTTTAAAATTTAAATAAGCGTTAATTCTCTTAAATTATCGATATCATTTTCCCCATATCTCGGGTCCAGTTTTTTCCTTTTGACGTCCCCCTGTATGGGTTTTTCGATGTTTTAAAGGGGTCCCCATACCTTTCCGGGTTTTTTTGTAAACGTGAGGTTCAAATTTTGAAGTTGTCAAAGTGTATCCTAATTTCACTGAAGTGCTCGGTTTGATAGAGTAGCCTTTAAAATTCAGGGTTTGTGTCATTGGGAATTCAAGCTAGTTCTGCCAACTACCTATAAATATATTTGAGTTTTATTGGGTTGGGTTTTAACCTTTTTGTGAAAAATAAAATTTTTTGCTTGTGAAAGAGATTTTGAATTTTTTCTTACAAAAGCTTTTACGTTTTTACTGAGTCCTTAAAAAATTTTTGAACATCGCGTATGCACTAAAAACATTAGGGGCTATTTTTGAAAAACTTTTTATAAAAATTTTAAAATGGATCACCTAAAATAGGCCTTGGGAAAACACCAAAAGGTATTGTTGTTTGATGACATACATTTTTGATTCTAAGAGGGGGGCCCTTTGTATCTAAAAAACTTTTAAACCAAAAGGTATCAATTTTATTTTACAAATTTTTTTAGGAAAAATTTCAGGGGTTGACACTATAAAAAGCCTTAAAAAGGTCGCTAATTGAGCAAATTTACCATTTTTGTCGTGTTTTTTAAAAATTTTATCAGTAATTTACAGTAAAGTTTTCGTAGATAAGTTTTTCAAAAACCATGTTGTTTTTTTAGAAATAAGTCATGGCCTCCAGGAAACTCGTCATTGATTTGCAAAATTTTTTTCAAAAATTTTGGATAAGTAGGAGTATAGTAATAGGGCGATAATTACCCCCCGTTTTGAATTGGTTTTACTTCCAGTTTCCAAAGCGACGGAAAAGACCCCATAACCGAGATTTAATAAGAGTTAGATAATGTACAGTGCGGGTAGACTATCTCTATAAGTGCAAAGAAGCCGTCTGCCCCACAGCTTTTGTTTCTGATGTTTTATACAAAATGATTGTTTCTACGCCATTTTTGTGGTCTAAAAAAAATTATTTGAAAGCCCAATTTGTTTTCGTTGTAACATAGAAGCAATGTTTGTCATAATTTATTTTTCCCAATTTTTTTAAAAAAAAGAAATTAAAAAAGAGTCGGTTCTTTTATGGGCCTTATAAATCATTATGGGGTGCTTTTTGTGAGGCACTAGGTTTTATAAATTTTTAAATGTTTTATTAGATTTGTCCTTTTTTCTGTGAATTTATTTTAAAATCATTTTTTTTTTTTACATTGTTTTAGCAATTTTACATTTTTTTTTTTGACTTATAATCCCCAAAGGGCGCCCATTTTGTTATTTTTAAGGGGTTGGGGCATTGTAAGGGTTTTTTGATGTCGTAATTTATCCTGGAGCGGGGGGGGACGTCGACGGTTCGTTTTCATAGGGAGCCAGTCCCATAAATGCGTTTTCAAAACTTCCGTAAGGTAGTTACTCGGTCGTTTACATATCGTCAGTGAAATATTTGATAGAGTACTTTTTTAGACAAGAAAGCTGCAGAAAGTTTATATGTAATGTGTTGAAATTGCGAAAAGTTTTTTTTATGGTGGTCGCTTTTTTTTTCTTTTATTTAATGTCGGATAATTTTCTGGTCAGCAACATCATGGGAGACATCGAAGTGGAGAATGATGTCTGATCTGTTAGTTCTATTATTTGTTCAAATGTATTTTTTTAACTCTTAGTTACTTAGCATTAATTTTGTTAAATCATCATTTAGGTCACCAAAGATGAAAAAGCTTTTTCTGTTTAAAGACATTTTTTTAAAAAAAACCTTTTAATGTTTTCAAAGTTTCCCGAGGTAGCATGGGGGGCCCTTTTGACAGCCCCAATAAAAAAAGGGAAAGGGAAAGCATTTTGCTTTTTTGGGAAACCCCAGTATTTCTAGGGGCAGTATTGCTAACTGCTGTACGTATCCTTTTTTTGACTTCAGAGTACCCCAAACTATTACATACCCCCCCCTCCTGCCCTGCATCAGCATATAAACTTTAAAATTTGGGAAATTTAAAAATTTACTGCCCATTTCCTGGTGGACCCAGTTTCACTTTCATAAAATGTCTATTTTCTCTCCTCAACTGCATTTTTAATTTTCCTAAAAAATCCGAGGGGAGATTGACATTAAAATGCTCATTTTTTTTGACATTATGCGATCGGTTCTGGTAATGCTACAGGTTGCCTTGGCAAACATTTGATCGCGTGATAGTTTTTTTTTAAGAACACTTTAAAAATGTCAGGGAAGGATCAGAGTCTATAAAAAAATCGGGCTTTTTTGCCCCTCCCCTTAGACACCGTGAAGCTGGGGTAGGATCATGGTCATCACTGTCTTAGGGGTTTTGCACTTGAAATGTTTTGAAAGTTTCAGATAAGTGTTTTTCTATGTCCTCTTTGTTTAATCAAGTGCAACGGTGATGTAAAGGGAGACTGTGTTTGGGGCGATTGCTCCCCTTTAACGGCTTGGGTTTTGGGTTTTTTCTATCTTTTTTTCTCTGGTTTCTTTATATTACTTTGGTGGGGAAACCCTTTCATCAACTTTGTTAGACTTTGTTTATTCTGCATAGTTTGTTATGATGATGGTGGCATGCTGGAGGAGGGGGGCAGTAGGTAGGGCGGTAGCCCCTTTCACTGTGCTAAATTTTTCCCCCCAGGGCGGGTTGGGCGGGGAGAGGCAGCTGGGTGGCCGGGCAAGGATTTGGGGGGGGGTTTTAGGGGGAATGATTGCCGGTCGGGGTTGGGCGGGAGGGGTGGGGGGAGAGGTTTGGGGAGGTAAGGGGGTTGTGACTGGGGAATTTAAAAGGGGAAAGGGTTTTGTAGGTGGTCTTCCGGGGGGGGTATGGGGGGTAGGGGGTTCCCGTGTGACCGATCGTCCTCTGCTTGTTTTTTTTTCATAATTTTGTTAAAGGACAATTCTGTTCGGAGTACTTCCGATCGCAAGTCAATTTGTTCTCGATCAAATTTTTTCAGGAAGGGAAGGGCCCATTACAGGGTCTGGTTTCTTGGGCTGTATCTTTCGGAAAAAAAAACAAAAAAAGTGAAATCCTATTTTTTAGATGGGGACCAATTGAGGGGGGGGTGTCCCTTGTTTTGTTTCGAACACTATTTTTTATTACGACAACTATCAATCATAGTGTGCACGATGTCCCGTTTTTTCCTGGTTTTTGGAGTTTATAAAATGATTACAATGTTTTGGGCTTGTTCGATTTAGCCGGGCCCGAATATTTTTTTATTTTATCACAGATGACCGACCTTTCCCAAGACTTTTTTGTAGCAAGAAAAACAGAAATTGTGTTCACCTATTGTTACACTGCCGAAATTTTAGATGCTTTTTAAAGATTTCCCCTGTTTTGCACTAGTATCACTGCTGTTATTTTTAAGGGGCCCCCCCCCCTGGCCGGGGGAGCCTTGACCCGGCTGCCAGGGGGGGCCCATCTCGTGGACGGGGAGGCAGCTCTGACCCACGCTGCCGGGGGGGGGGTCCATATCGTAGGGCTGAGGTCCCAGTACCCTGGGAGGGAGGCACATTACCCTGAGGCAAGAGAGCGAGAGAGACAGACAGAGAGAGAGATGTGTGTGTGTGGTGTTTGTTTGTGTGTGTGTGGGTTTGTATATATATATATATATATATATAATATATAATATTAAAATATTTACATATGTATGTATTTATAATTTAAAAAATATGTGTATTATATATACACAAACCACACAACAACACAACACACACACACAACCACAAAACTTGATGAGACTAAATAACACCAACCAAAAAGGGGCGGAGATGTCATTTAAAAACGTGATTCACCAAAAAAATTTTAACATCCTAAATGACCCCTACAAATTTTTAAAAGGGTCACTACACATATCTACCCATTCTATATCTCGAAGCAAAAAATAAAAAAACTACTTTTCCCGGGTGATTAAAACGTCCTTTTGAAAAAAACCCATAATTTTATTATCTCTTTTGGTTCCCCAAACTGGGGTTTCTATATGACCTCCCAAAAAAACAAAACCAATATTCCACTTAGACCCATTATTATTTTTGGGACCTTCAATTATAATTTGCTAAATTTCGGTTCCCATCTTGTTCCTTTTAAATCCCAATAAGTTACCATTGAAAATTTCCAACCTTTGCTAATGAAACACATCCCTATCCCAACAACCCATCCTAGGGCAATTTTTGAGAAAAATCGCTTTTCCCCATGTCCCCCTTTAAAAGCCAAAACTTAAAACATAAAATCCCCCCATCTTGACAATTTTGGTTTGAAAAAAAAATTTTCAAAAAATTACCACTATTGCAGCCCCCTTCTGTTTTTTCATATGAAAATTATCTCTACCCCAAAAACAGAGGGGGGGCAAGGGGCCCCCCAATTGGCCCTTTCATTGCCAATGCTTTTTTTTGTCACCACGCCCTAAAGGCTCAAAAAAATCCTTGAATTTAGCCTATTATCCCCGTGGGTATATTGATGACATTCGTATTTTTAAAAAGCCCCCTCACATTAAATTTGTTTTTAAATTATCTTAATTTAAAAACCCCCAAGTATTAAATTTACGTAAAATCCAAAAGAATAACTAACTACCCTTTTTAGAACCTGTGTTCCCCAATGATAAGGGCCGTTTCCCATACAGCATTTACCGAAAAACCCCCTTTACTGGCCTGGGCCTTCTTTTTCTCAGCAATATTCCATATATTTAAAAAATCTCAATAAAAACTCTTTTACTACCTATAATTTTTAGCAATTGGTCCACTTTTTATGATAAAGAATTTTTTAAAAAAAAATTCTTGAAAAAGGGACCCTTATATCTTTTGAAAAACAGCAAAGCTTTTCTTTTTAAAAAAAAAACTCAGATCAAAACCCGTTTTATCATCTGTAAAGCGAGAGGGGTCAGAAAAAATTACCCCGGGGTAAATGGCGTGTGGCGGGCCCAAACGTTCATAGCGCTCGCTTTTTGTCCTTCTGTCGGCTCTTCCCACATTTGAAGCGTTTTCACCAAAGCAGGGGTTTTTCACCCTTTAAAGGAACGTGAGCGGGGTTTTAGCCCGTCGCGAGACGGGGTTATTTTTCCCCCCTACCGTTAACAACGTCCCCACGTCGCAACAAAGCCCCGCCCAGTACGAGGGAACGGGGGGCCCCGGACCAAGGGCCCTCCCCCGGACAGGCCCCAGGGAGGGCAGCCACGTGGGCATTTTTTACCCCTGAAACCCTCTCAGGGGGAAAAAACCGCACTGAGCGTTAAGGTACCCAAATGCCTGTATCTAATTAGGGGGGCCATGAATGGTTTTTAAGAATTCCCCACTGCCCCTACCTACTACCCTAGCGAACCCCAAGCGGGGAAAACGGGCCTGCAGTTAACGGGGGGGAAAGAAGACCCTTTTTGAGCTCTAGTTTGGCTTTGAAAGAGGCACCTGAGGTGTAGCATAAGGGGGGAGGGCGCTCGCCCCCGAGGGAAAAAAACCACTCTCTTCGTCCTCTACTTACTGGGTGATGCGGGAGCTGGGGGGTGTGACGGGGTTGGGGCATGCGGGGGGCCCGGCGGCCCCCCGGGGGGGCTCAGCCTCTCCCCGTTTTCCCCTTTGCCTTCCCGTTTTTAGACGCGTGACATGAACAAGAGCGGCCGCCTCCCCGGGGGGCGAAAGGGGCTTCCCCGCGCGGGGGCGGTCGTCGCCGCCCCCTCGCGGCGGCGTCGGCCCTTCCCAGGGCAAGCCAGATGGGGATTTGACGGGGGGGTAACTGTCAAACGATAACGCAGATGTCCAAGGGAGCTCAACGTAACAGAAACCCCCTGTAGACCCAAGGGAAATGCTGGCTTGTCCGGACTCTCATACGGGGGATGCGAAAAACCGGCTAGCGATCCCCTTTTTACTTTTATGAGTTTTTAAAAAGGGGAAAAGATATGTAAAAATCCATTAGGGAAATTGAGCTTTTAGTCGAAAAAAAAAAAACCCTCCTACAAAACAATTTTCCCCAAAAAAATTTACTTTTGTCTTTAGTAATTCTAACACTATTGCAAGTTTCTTAAAAAAGCCCACGAGTTTCCAATTTTATTTTTTGTTCTAATGTGGGTTTCTATTTACTGTACTGACTGCCAAGTAAGTCATGGGGTCCACCCCCACGATGGGATGTCACCCCCTAAGGGAAAACAAAGGCAAAATCATTTCTACGGGACTACCCCGAGCAGACCTCTTTTTGGCACAAAGAACACTACACCAAAACTTTAACCTTTCTCCAAAACCCGACTTTAAATTTTATCCTCTCATCCCCGCCTAGACCTCAGATCTCTGAAAACTTTTTTGATCCCAAAAATGAAACCAGAGCTCAAACGTACACCCACCCTGTTTTACTATTTAGCGTTTTCCATCCCACTACCCCCTGTTTGGTTAATTTTTTCATTTTTTTTCCAGTGTTTTCTGTTTGTTTGTTTTTTTTTCCACGTATTACTGGTTTTTTTAATATACCTATATTTTTTGCTCCCATTTTGTAGAATTTTATTTATTGTTTTTTAATTTTGAAAACCTCTTTTAAACAATGTCTTCCGTTGCTAATACACCATTTTTTGGGTTTATTTTACGCACTGTATAGAGATAGGATTTTCTCTGAACGTTTGCTAATAAACATGAAATTATTCACGGCCGTATTAGTCTACCTCTTTTGTTTTGACTGTTCGACGCTTATGTGGGGAAAAATAAACCCTATATATATATATATATATTATTATATATTATATATATAATAATAATATATAATATAATATATAAATATTATATAATAAAATAAAAACAACCCATATATATATTATAATATATATATTATATATATATATATATATATATTAATAATTTTATATAAAACCCATATTATATAATATTATATAATATAATATATATATATATAAATATATATTATATATATATATAAAAATTTTATATATATATATATAATATATATATATAAATATATTTATATAAATTTGTTATATATAATTATATATATATTATAATAATAAAAATATATATTTATATATTTTAAAATTTTTTTATATATAATTTATTTATATATAAAGTGGGTTTTTTTGTTTTTTTTGTGTGTGTTTTTTGTATTTTTGTGTGTGTGTGTGTGTGGTGTATGTACACATGTAGTGTTTATGATATTTATTGTAATATTAACATGCACACAAAACACCATATGATATAAATAAATAAAAAATTTATATTAATATTGAAAAAGGTTTTCATCCCTTTGTCAATGATAAAAAGAGGGGAGTTAAGTGGTAGTTCGCTTACTCTTAATTTTAAGAGTTGCCCCCAATATAGGGAAAACCGAGAAATGTCTGTTTATCGGTCTGGCTGTATGCTGGGTCGCGGTCAGGCAGCAGCCCGGAGGGAGGGCGAGGCGGCCCTTTCCGCCAGATTCTTGACCGAACTCCCCGGTCAAACAGGGAATATAATTTTCACTAAGCCCCGCTGAGTGAAAGGTTTTATTTGGACTTGGGGCCCGTGGTAACCACCACGTGGTTTCCCCTGGGAACAGAAACAGACCTCTGCAATGTTATAGCCGGCCCCTACTGGCCTCGCCCCCAAGGGTGAAACCCAACTTTGGGTGGTGTTCTTTCATGTGTTGTCCTGGGCACTTTGTGGCTGCCCCATCCCTGTCGTCCTCATCCTCCACACGTCCTCAAAGTCTCGCACGGTCCCCCTTTGACTTCAGATTTGTCTAGATCCCACGTCCTCATCCGCCAACTCGGCGGCGTCCTCATCCACACCCCTTTACAGATCTGTCCGGGTTTTTCTCGCAACCCCCCGCCCTCAAAATCTTCATCGGTTTACAGGCGTCGGGCAGGGGGGCGGCATTCGGGGCGGCTGATCCCTGCGTACGAGCCCCTGGAGTTGACTGATTGCAGGCTCCGCCAGGCGCCCCCCTGCAAGCATCGGGGACAACTGGTACCTGCGGAAAGTTGCTGGTGTTTCGCGGGTTTTTCAGGGGCACAGGCAGCACCGCCACTAATCTTGGGACGGCTTAACATTGCTCGACGAAAATCTTGGTCCGGGGGGCCTAGGGCGATCTTCGTACGCCCTTTCCCCAGGCATCCTAAAGGGCCCGGATCTGCAGCGGGATCTTCCTTGGGTGCCGTGCCGTGCTATCGTCGGTCCATGCAATTATGGTCGGGAACCAGTTTATCACGTAAGGGCCAGATATAAGAGAAAAAAGGAAACAGAGAAGAAGGGTTTTTTAACACCACTAGTCGGTTATTAAAAAATTTGCAGTTTTTTTAATTTTGGGTTTTTATAAAATTTTTTGTCTTTTTTTTTTCATTTTTGTTTTATTCACAAAGAAAAAAAAAAAAATAGGAGAGGGAGACTCATAGCGACAAAACCCTCTTGAGAATATGAGAGTAGATTTGGGAAAACAATGGGGAATCCGAAGGGGTTTACTGAACCAATTGTCGTCACACAGAGAAAAAATAAATTATCTTTACATATGTACGAGCATCGCACGATGACAAATGCGGGCTAAAGGAAAACATTAAATTTTACGCTGGCACTAAAAGCAACTAACCCTATTTAAAGAAAAAGGGTTAGTGTCTTTTTGTCCCCGCGTGGATAGTGAGGTGAGGTGTGTGTGGTGTGTGAGTGACAGCTGCCCGAAGAGAGGGGAAAAGGGGTGACCCAACCCGAGAATGAAACACAAACACGAATATTTAAGTTCACTATAAAAAAAACGAAGTTTCATTAGCAAGCTAGCTATATAAATTTATTTTTAACTACCCATTGAATTCAACTTAAGATTGTGGGAAAAGTGACATGAAAGAATGGTGAAGTGAAAAAAAATTCACCAACTTTTTTCAACAAAACTTTCGGGGGCAGAAATATGAACTACCCGGGACATGTCGCTATGCATGTGACTCATCGCGGGGGGGGTCCATACCCCAAAAAGACGTACATTGACTGAAGCGATCGTGCCCCGGAAAAACTATAAACAACCCCTCTTTTTTGCTATCTGTGATGGGTTTCTCGCGAAATTCCCAAAGGATATTTAAATTATCACGATTCATACAAACTTTGGGATATACCCAAAACATGCAGGCGACTTCAAGAGGGTGAGAAAGTGTGATTAATAAGCGAATAATGATTCTAGCTTAAACCCTAGTTCTACATTAATTAACGGACGTAAACCGCGTGGTCACACCGACTCAAAGTGCCGATCGAACGAATAATTTCGAAAACGTCGGAGCCACAGCTCTTTTGACGTTTTACGCAAACGCAGGGCAACATTTGGCAATCATATGCATATGATATAGAGGGAGATCCTACACTTATTTCAATATAATAAATTTTAATGAAATTACGCGTTACAGGCTCCGTTCTAGCGCGAGAGAACGTGTCATCAAAAAGCAGTTGTAATCAATTGCTCTGTTACCCCTCCTCTCCCTTTCCTCTTCAGACCTAAAGATTGGAATCCAGGTCGATTTCGAAACTGTAGTCTCACTTTCAAGAAATCTTCTTTTTGTATTGCGGGTTTTTCTTCCACACACACACACACACACACACACACACATATAAATATATATATATGTATATATATATATGTATATATGTATATATATACGTATATATGTATATATATACATATATGTATCTATATATTTATATGTATATATATGCATATATGTATATATACATATATGTATATATACATATATGTATATATATGTATATATATGTATATAGCTATGTATATATTTGGTATTATATCATCATCAGTTCGAGGAGGCTAACGCTGACGGGGGCGCATGGCCGCATCCAACCTTCGAGTTCCAGCCAAGAGGATCCATCCGAGGCGAGTTCAGCAGGACATGGCCCATCTCCTAATTCTCGCGACAGGTCTCGTCGAGTGCCCAAGCCATGGATCTCCTAGTTCATCCACGGTTCTCCACCCAGGTTGTCTCACAGGGCAGGTCGGTCCATAGGGAGGCGAGCTAGGTGGCCATTATAGCCTTGAGTTGGCGATCCCGGATTATGCAAGTAACAGGTTCAATGCCAGCTCACGGTGTAAACCGCCGGTCGGACACGGAGGCCTGCAAACTGTACCCCATGATGACGGCGAAGGGAACTTGTTTACAAAAAGGCATTCAAGGCGCAGACTCCAAGACACTGGATAGCGTACCAGGTTTCGTTCCATAGAGCAAAACTGAAGTATCAAGGCTTGAAGACACGCAGCTTGGTCTTTCTGCCATAGGTACTGACATCTCCAAACTCTCTTGTGATCGAGAAGCTCCTGTTGCCAGACCAATCCATCTACTGACTTCCTGGTCTTATGACAACCCAGAGATATGGACTACGCTACCAAGGTTATGGTAAAACTTCTGTAACTCAATGTCACTCGCGCAAGCATGGATTCGACTGAAGGGTTCCCCTAACAGGCCCCAAAGTCCTGAATCTTGGTCTTGGCCAGGAGGTACCTCTAGGGCCTAGGGGCCTTACCTCATGCTAAATGCATCAAGAGCCGCCCACCAGTGACTCCAAGGACTCAGATAGGATGGCAAAATCGTCGGCAAAGTCAAGGTCCGAGACCTTAATATTGCCTAGGTTGCTCCACACTGACTTTGGCCAGTAGCTCGAGCCCATTATCAGTCCATACAAGTGTTGAAATTGTTGGTACAAGGGACACAGCTTCTACCGCACCCCTGAATTACATGAAAAGTGCGAAATACCCCACCACACTTTACAGCACTTTCAGTACCAGTATCGAGGCTTGCTACTCAGGCCAATAATCTGTGTCGGAATGCCCCTGAGCCTCAGGATCTCATAGGGATTTCCCGTGCACGATTCAAACGCCTTCTTGAGGTCGATTGAGGCTGCGAGCAACCAGACCCAACTCCGATGGCGTTCCACAATTACTCAAAGCGCTAGTATATGGTCTATTGTGGAGCTTGCCAGGAGTAAAATCCAGAACTGCTCCAGTCTATGATGCCTCAGTAGGTGATGCGGAGCCGTTCAGAAGAATGTGGCGAGAACCTTGCCTGGTATGCTGAGCAGTGTAATTCCACGGTAGTTGCTACAGTCCCAACCGATCCCCTTTCCCCTTCCAGGAGAGGGATGACCACGCCCCTCAGCAGGTCAGGGGGAATGGTTACCAGACTGCAAAATGACAGTCAGGACTGTATGCAGGCTCCGAGCTATAAGGTTCACCCCCAGCCTTAGCAGTCAGCTGGATATCACATATGCCTGCAGAATTTTCCCACATCTTCAGCTTGGAAATCGCCAGCCTAACCTCTGTTAGGGTAGAGGTTCCTCGCTGATGGGTGGGTCGCACAGGCACTGCGACATCGCTTGAACCAAGCTAACTGTTGGAGGGTCCAACTCACAAACCCCAACATGATCTGAGGTGATCAGTCCATCAACTGACGGACTGCAGTCATCTGTGAGGAGGGCTTAGGGTTCAGTTTTATCAGGACTGGTAGGCAGGCGAGCGTCATTTACCAAGAAATGGCCTTCGACCCCTCAGCAAGATTCCTGATGTACTGTTCCTTGTCCCTTCTCAGCAGTGTACGAGCCTACGCACCATGGAAGACACAAGATTGATTCCATTCAGCGAGCCTTGCGACACGCTTCAGTGGCCTCAATGTCTCCCCGGGAGATGGAATTTTGCGTACGCCCAAAGGACCCTGGGGGCTTTGTTCAAGTTTTTCATGCTGGACTCCCACAGAGCAACTGGGCCATGGGGGTCGGTCCCTGAATCAGTCAGAGACTCCCTGGTGAACCCACGGGCACATACTCCTCCCTTTGTCTGTCCAGGTTTGACCCTAGGGTTTGGGCCCCTGGAGGGACGGGGTTTTTTTGGCCACAAACTCGGCCCTCGGTAAACCCCCGCAAAGGGGGTTTTGGAGGATACCCATGCGTGCCTTCAAGAATTGGTCAATCTCCCTTGGGCCACTGTACCTATCGCTGTTTCCTGTCCAGAATGTGGGGTTGGAAGGTGGTACCGGAGCCAGAGATCCTCATTTTCCGGGGACCCCTAGCAAAGAAGGAGGGTTTTTCTCACTGTGGGGCACTCCCGAGCCCTGGGGGGGGCGGGGCATCTCATACAGCTCGGTCACAGCTGGTACCAATTGAAGCGCCGAACAATGGAATATTGCCGGGGGGAACTGTCTGCCACGATGTGAGTTGGCAAGAACCCCCTTTTACCCCAAGTTTAAAAATCGGGAGGAGGTTAAACCCCCAAATAAGAGACATGAACCAAAAACATGCCAGTCTCAAGCCAAAATACATCATCAACCGTGTCATAATGTATGTAATATGTATAATTATACATCTATTAAAATTTATATATAATATGTAGATATATATAGACATATAATAATGTAAATATATATATATAATTTTACATATATATATATATATAAAATATATATATTATTAATATATTATTATATATTAATATAATTATATAATAATATATATATATATATATATATATAAAAAAAGAGCGATAATATATATGTATATATAGTAAATATATGTTTTAATTTAAATATATTATATATTGTAAATATATTTATTTGTAAATATATTATTAAGTAAATAATGAAATTATGAATTATTATAATGTGTATATATAATATTATTTAAAGTTATGTGTATTTTGTTATTTATGTAGTATTTAACGTGTATATATATATATATTATATATATAATATAATATATTATAATATATATATAATATATTAATAGATATAAATATAATAAAATTAAATTAATATAAATAATAATGTTTTTTCGTATATATATATATATATATATAATATTATTATATATAAATATGTTATATATGTATATATTGTTAAAATTTTGTATATAATGTATATATATGTATATTTTTTATATATTTTATATATGTATAATGTATAATATGATATATGTTTATATTATGTATATGTGCATTATTGTATATGTGTGATATTGTATTGTGTGTATATATATATATTATTATAATTTATATAAATACATATATAAATATACTATAACATATATATAATATATTATATAATTGTTATTTGCATATATTGATATAATTTTTTTA
The DNA here is from genome assembly GCF_015228065.2 of Penaeus monodon. Taxonomy (NCBI): domain Eukaryota; kingdom Metazoa; phylum Arthropoda; class Malacostraca; order Decapoda; family Penaeidae; genus Penaeus; species Penaeus monodon. Next base: position 17,999 of record NW_023659061.1, read on the forward strand.
TAATAGTATTGTACTATTGCAAAAATATATTATATATATATAAAATATAATTTAGTTATGTATTTTATGATATGTATTTTATTAATATATACGTATTATGTATATTATTAAATTATGTTCATTGAAATTTGTATATATATGTAAAATATGTAATAATGTATATATATGTTATATGTTTTTTTATGTATATTTGTTAATAGTTTATATATTGTATTGTGATATTATGTATAGTGTTTTATATTATAGTGTGTATATTATATATATAATATTATAATTATTTTTCTTTGATTAAAATGTATAGGGATTATATGAAATTTTTTTATATAATAGTTTATTGTATATGTATATTTGTTATTAAATATTTATATATTTTATATATTTATTTATTTTATTATTAATATATTTTTTATTATGTATGTATATATGTTTTTATTTAATTATTAAATTTTTATTATGTAAAAATATGTTTTTTAATTTAAATAAGTTTTTTGTAAAATTTGTGTAAAATTAAGTATATATTTTTTGTGTATTTTGTATTTTATTCTTTTTTATTTGTGTGTATATTTATTTTAAAAATATATATATATATTTAAAATATTTTTTTTGATTTTTTTTATCCCCCCCTAATATTATTATTATATAATATAAATTTTTTTATATTATTTTAAATTTTTTATATTAATTTTTAAATTATTTTTTAAAATTTTTTTAATATTTTTTAATTTTGTTTTAGTTTATTAAAAATTTTTTATATATTATAAAAAAAAAAATTTCATATATGCTATTTTGTTTATTTTTTGTTTTATTTAATTGTATTTTTTATTATATTATTTATATTTATTATAATTATTGTATATTGTGTTATAAAATGTATAATATATATATATATAATATATTGTATTTTGCTATATTATGTTTGTGTATATGTTATATTGTGTATGTATATATTTTTATTGTATTATATATTATATTTTTTGTATTTTGTTTTTTTAATATATGTTTATTGTTTTTTTAAAATTTATATTGTGTATTATGTGTTTTGTGTTTTGTGATTTGTTAAAAATTTTTTATTATGTTATTTTGTTTTTTTGTTATTTTTTTTGTAATTTTATATTTTATTTTTAAATTTTTTGTCTTTGTTTCTGTTTGTTTGTTTTATGTTTTTTTGTTAAAGTTTTTTGTATGTTATTGTTTTGTTTTTTATTTTTTTATATTTTTTTTTTTGTTTTTTTTTTTCTTTTTTTTTTTTTTCCCCCCCCCCCCCCCCCCCCCGGTTAACGGGCTTTTTAAACCAATCTTTTTTTTTTTAAATTAAAAAAAAAAAATTTTATTAAAAATTTAATAAACATCAAAAAATATTTTTAAAATTTGGGAAAAATTATTCATTCTCTTTGTTTTGTATTGGGGTCATTTGTGGGTTTCCCTGAACCTATTCCGAATTTTAGGATTTTTTTTTTTTCTTATTTTTCCCCTTTTTAATCCCAAGCAATTTAAACCCCCCCCCCCCCCCATCTTATTGAAAAAGGGAAAAAGGGGTTTTTGGTACAAGCCTCAGGCCTGAAAAAAAAGGGGCCTTGGTTAAAGGTTTTATGCTAAAACCCCTAATATTTGGGGAAACCCCTTTTTTTACTTTAATAGGGGCCCACGGTTACCCACTTACAAGATTTTATATATGATTTTTTTTTTTTTTTTTAAGCGGAACAAATGTCAATAGTAACTAGGTTGAATGCGAAGGAAGGTATAAAAGGGCTGTATGTTTTGCTTTTAGAAAAACTAAAAAACCAATTAAAAATCATTGTGGAATATGGAAAAAAAATTTTGGGTTTTAAAAAAAAAAAAATTTAAAATGCTGTGCCCATGTTAGAATTTTTTTTTGAAAGGCCTCTGCCATAGATGGGTCTGCAAGGTTTGCCACAAAAAATCAATTAGTAGACCTTTTGACTTTCCCCATTTAAACCCCCCCCCTTGAAATTTCAAGAAAAATTTTTTTTTTTTTTTTTTCCAAAGCTAATGTAATGAGCACTAGGACACGTAAAAATGACCCAAAAATTGTCTGTGACCACCCTTTGTATACCTCACTTACTTGGTCTTTGCGCATATGTTACTTATGTATACCTCATTTAATTAGTCTTTAGCTGTGTAAGACAATTAGACAAGTGTAAGACAAAATATAATGCATAAATATAAAACTACTCAGACCGTATATAATGGCATGAATATACACAATTTGTTTGTGTGTCAAAAGTAGTTTTGTTCCTACAAGAAATCAGTTATATTGAATCTTTTATTGTTTTATCATTCCTAAAATAGAACAATTGTTATAGGAATGGGTTTTTCTTTTGTTTTCCTGTTTTGTTTGCTTCATGAGCTGTCATTGGGAGAGATGGACCAGAGGGTAAAGCAAATGCCATCCTTTGGAGGTCCTCTGAAACTGATACAGTGAAGATACGAAAAAAATTGGAGAAAGACTGTACAGACAAAGGATTCAAGGAGGCAGACATAAGAGAAGGACAGTTAATACTACACACCTTATTGGAGAAGTGGACATCTGTGTTGATTAAGGTTTTTAGTTGTAAAAGTTTAATGATTTTTAATTCAATATATTAAGAAATGTAAGATTATCAATTGTTTGACATTACCCTTCTCTCAGTTACCTTCTAAGACTGAAAAATTGGATCATCAGTAACCCTCTCGTGATTATTGTATTTTATAGTGTGGGTTCATCAAGAGTATGATTTAGGCAATGATACAGGAGAGCTCACACTTGACATTAATTAACAGTGCCCCCTCTAGATAAAGCCCGAGTGGATTTCCCATTAGAAAGGGAAATAGTGGCTTTGACCATAGAGAGGAGTGGGCGCAATACACTACCAATATCAATTATTATTATAAAGATTATAATTCCTATAATGTTACTGACATTAGTAACTGCAATATAAGATATCATGAAACATTTTAAAAACTCAAGAAAATGGGTAAACAGGAGAGACAGGTAGTACTCATAATTGGCTCATTGGTGACTTTGTACAAGTGGAGCCATCTATGTGTAAAAACAATTAGTAAAGTAAACTCTCAAGGCATGTACCCACATGCCATGCCCATCAGCTCTGGTCTGAAAAGAAAAATCAATTCTACCATATGATTAGTCTGAATGACTTCTTAACAAACAAGTTATCTTATTATATCTTTATTGAATAAATACATGAATATCTATAAACCAATATTTAAGCAGCATAAAACTGGAAACATTTATAGAACAAAAATTATAAAAAGCTATGAATTTCTATTTCTGACCCACCGGTGGGTTGGATCGTAAAAGAAAATGATGCATCATGGCCCACCAGTGCATCATATCACACAGAATGTGTTGATATCATTCCTTTGTTTATCATTGTTTATCATTATTGACAATGACATTATTATAGTGAAATACTAATAAATAATATAAATTAATAATCAATCAATACTAATCACAATTAGAAATATAAAACAAAAATCTTTTTGAAAATCAAGGAAAAGGATTAATCCCTTCGTTATGGATGACGTGACCATCACATCATGAAAAACTTTTGTTTGAGGGCTGGGTGACATAAGCCATACTGGAAAAATTTGGGTGAGGGCCAAGGTGATGGGAGCATGCCGTCAAGAAAATTATGCCTGAAGACAGGGGTGAATCACCACTAATGCCAAAGCTCTTGGACGGTGATTAGATTAATTCTGTCTGTAAACAATTATGGACTGAACTATCCCTGAGCCAGGACTGGAAGAGTGTCCTCCAGGGAGGACACTATCTTCATGCTCAGGATCCTATTCATACCTGCTGTGACTGGTAGTACAGGTTATTAAGGTATTAATGAAAATTTGATATTACAAAAAAATATGAAAATGTCAGTTAACAAAATGTTAGTTATTGTTATTATTAGTGCACTGAATTATGGGTTACCGAGAGAGATGATATGGAATCTGTGCAAAGAAAATAGTCTATTACTATCTGACAAATACAGACATTGGAAGATGTCAAAAGAGCAAAAAATGCTTATGCACAAAAAGAGATAATGATACAAAAGGGAAGCAAGGAGTCTCAACACCTCACACAGTGTTCATGTGCAGCAAGCATACAAGCCACACATCCATGAGAGTAGCCACTCAAAGTTAACTTGATGCCCGGGTTTTGGCCCACATGCAGGCAGCGAAGTAACCAGATCCAAGGTATTAGCAGGTGAGATCAGGTAGGACTAGTAATCAGCTCCTGGGTAACTTGGAGCGATCTGTGTGAAAACAAACTC
>NW_023659062.1:0-7500 GCF_015228065.2 Penaeus monodon
ATGAGAGACTGGAGGATATTTAAGATACATTTTGAAGCAGAGCTGGATCAGTCAAATAAATTATAAAACCATGATTGTCACAAATATTGCCTGACAGATAAAAAAAAAAAAAATAATAAGTAAATGATAATAATAATAGTAATAATAATAATAATAATAATAATAATAATAATAATAATAATAAAAAGTGCAGAATGGACTTTACATCTTTCCATGGTAGAACAGGAAATATCTTTGTATTGTATGACATGTAATATGGATGACAAATCAAAATGTGAACTGTCTTACTAATAGTGCTGCAGTCTTCCATCAAGTGCTTTTTAAGCAAAGAATTAAAAATTAGACTCAAAGAAAGACCACTTGAGAAAACCCTTACTGACCTTAGCCTTTGTTGGTAACCCAAAGTCACATGACATGGGGGTCACAGATACCCCCAGAGTGTCTCTTTGAATATTGAAAGACAAGAACATAGAGAAGAGCAAACAGTGATCGATATCAGATAAGCTTTATTCTAAATAACCACTTTGGCATTGCTTCTCATTTAGGCCTACTCTACTGCCATAGGCATTCTCAAATGTTGTTTGTATGTGACCTATCCAAACTAAAGAAAAAAAATCATATTGCCATGACCATTGATGCCAAGATTTTTGTTGTATCTATTTAAATAAGTGTTTTTCTGTGTGTGTGTGTGTGTGTGATGTAATGTGATATGAAAAGTAAAGGTGATGATTTTTAAAAGTTTCACGGTAGAAATCAAATTGAATAACATTAATTGTAAAAGAAGACCAAGTATTATGCACAGGAATAGGCATAAATTTTAGTGGGAATTCTTTGAATACCAGATCTATTTATTTTAAACACTTGAATGACATACAAAATATTGAAGACAAATGATTCATAAGATAAGTATTGCTAAGAGAAGTACTAGTGAAACAGCTTTGTGAATTATTTGGATTTTCACAATGGAAATATGAATAAGGAATTTTTACAAGTAAACTGCTCAGGACTAGGAAATTCTAGTATTTGGATTATATGAAATGAATTTGGGTCACATACGTATATAAGCATACAATGCTTTAATTACTAACTTGCTTTGACTGGAAAGTCGTATCTCTCTTTCCTTAGAATACTATTTCTCACCTTTAAGAAATGAAGCTCAAGACACTCACTTTATGTATTTAAAGAAATTAAATACCTGGATATATTCTGCAATAAGAGTGTAAAGCACTTCTCTTTAAATGTACCATAGATGAAATGGACTTGGAGCTTGAGTATTTTTATCACTACATAGTATAGCAAGATAAGATAACCTTTCAGTTATGGGGCTTGGCAAAGACTTTTTTTTTTTAACGTCATGTTACTCATACTGTTCAATTATTTCATTCAGAATGTCCATGTTTCTATAAATCAAATTGTAATTCTTACCAAACTTTATTTGTTGTATCTGGGTTGGCATGAATACATTCCGTGTCCATTACCTTCTTGTGTATTGGTTGTTTTTACACATAGATGTTTTCACAAGTGCTTAATTACCAAGGAGTCAGTTAGTAGCTCTACATAGGAAATCTGTTTACCCTTTTTTTGGAAATATTCTTTTTCTATTGTATATTGCTATTAGTATTGCTAATGACATTATGATAATCAAGATGTCAACAGTAATAACATTAATGATATTAGTAGCATCATATATATATATATATATATATATATATATATATATATATATATATATATATATAATATATATATATATATATATATATTGTCGTTTTTTCTCTTTTTTTCTTTTCTTTTTTCCTTTTTCTCTTTTTTTTCTTTCTTTCTTCTTGAAAACTTCAGGAAAGGGGAATCCAGCTGAGGACATATTGGCTTATTAATTGGCTCTTTGGTGACTGACCCCAACTTGGGACCATCTATGTGCAAACAAGATTCACAAAGAAAACAATAGATGGTGTGGTTACAAAGCACTAGTGGGTTAATACAGTTACAGGAATTTTCTACTAAAGTTAGTTGATTGAATTGTAGATCAAAAGAGCAGAGAGAAATGACTTAACTTTGATACCAAGACCACAGTCTTGGCACTTTGGTTGTTGAGCACTTTTAGAGCCATCTGTTTTGCAAGCAAGATTCTCATAAGAAATGGTTAATACAGTTGCAAGAATTTTTGACTGAAATCTTAAGTAAATAGAATAAATTGTGGATCAAATTAGCTGAGAGAAATGACCCAACAACTTGTGATACCAAGACCCCCCTAGTTGCCAATCAACATGATTTTACAAGATATCCCTATATGTATCGGAAGAAGCATAAGCAGAGAGTAACTTTGTTATCTTCCCAAACAATTTTTTAATTCCTGTGATGTATAGGTTGCCAGTCATGATGTGTACATTCTCAGCAAAAGTTTGGGTAAGGTATGTCAGATGAGTCTGGAATGTTATTAAATCCTTATATTGAATAATGAAAGATGGGAAGTGATGTTTAAGAGCACAGTTCTGCAATGGATATGAAAAGCCTCATCAGAACCCTTTGAATGAACACCTTCTTAAGATGAAGTGATGTATTTATGCATTATGTTGTGCATGTCTGTGCATACATCTGTAAGGGACACTGGGAAATTTTTGCCTCTTCCAAAAATTCTCACAGAGACATATTACTTAGAATATGTTTAACATTAGTATGCTATCAAGAGGGGGAGGGGGTGTCATTATGAATATAAATGAATGAAATTTAATAAACAAAGATGAAAAAGGATCAATATGCATATATATACACATGTCCTTTACACATAGACAAACACATAAACATAATATATTTTGAGACTGACATTTTATATATATATATATATATATATATATATATATATATATATATATATATATATATTTTATATATAAAATATATATATATAACACACTATAAAATATACACACAAAAATGCATTGTGTAATATACATATGCATATACATGAACATACATTTACATATACATACATACATACATACATACAAAACATACACATATCTATACATACATACATGAGTATTTATGTGTATGTATATATTTATATATATGATTTATGTGTGTGCATGTGTGTGTGCATGTGTGCATCTGTATGTATGTATGTATGTATGTATCTATGTATCTATGTACATAAGCATATACATATACATCTACATATATATTCACCACACACACACCACACACACACACACACACAACACACACACACACACACACACACACACCACACACACACACACCACACACACACACACACACACATTCACACACACACACACATTCACACACATTCACATGCACATTCACACGCACATTCACACACATTCACACACACACACATACACACACATTCACACACACACACACACACACACACACACACACACACACACACACACACACACACACACACACATACATTCACACACATTCACACACACACACACATCACACACACACACACACTCACACACACACACACACAACACACAACCACACACCAACACAACCACACACACACACACACACACATTCACACAACACATTCACACATACATACACATTCACACACACATTCACACATGCACACACATTCACACACATTCACACACACACATTCACACACACACACCCCACACACTTCACACACACCCATTCACACCCCACATTCACACACACATTCACACCCACATCCACACCAACATTCACACACACACACACACACACACACACCACAAATTCACATTCACACACACACACACACATCACACACACACACCACACACACACACACACACACACACCACACACCACACACACACACACACACACACACACACCACACACACACCACACACACACACACACACACACACACACACACCCGTGCATGCACACGCACACATGCACGTATATGTTTCACGCACATGTATATTTATCTGTGTATTATGTATATATGTATATGTATATGTATATATATGTTTTATGTATATGTTTGTATATGTGTATATATTCAAATGTATGTATTATTTTATATATATAATTATTTTTACTCATTTCGTATGTATATAGAATATTTGTTTGTGTGTATATGTAATAACTCTAAGAAGAGAAATTATTAATATTTAATTGCTTTAAAAGTCTCCAGTGCAAATTTGGCAATATGATAAGGAAGAGGTAAAACCCGATGATATTTGTTGAATTAATATTCTGAGTCCGTAACAAACTGTTAAAAAAATGAAAAAAAAAATGAAAGCAAAGTATATTGGTTATGACCAAAGATATGTAGGTTTTGCTAATTTCATGGATATATGAAGTAATATCATATTCATATTAAGTAATATTTCTTGCACATTCATGCTGCATGTATAAGGATGTAATATGCTTTGTTTTAGGAGCTTAGAAATTAAAAGCTCAAACCTTTTCTTATTTTTGAATAAGTGCTAATTATATTATTTAATTTTGTATTTTTGTGTATTATGGCCCATGGGAATTTACCTACAATTTTCACTTTCTAATATGCAGTTTACTTAACCAACTTTTTTTTGTTTGTTAAATATGTCAATAATTTGCCTCTGGATGTAACTGAGTTTTGGAAGCTGTTAAAGAATAAATGAAGATCCTACATTTATTGGTTAAAATTGAGTCCAAAACAAAATTACATATACTGCTGTGGACCAGTGGCATGTACCTGAAGATGATGATACCCAGGTAAGGTTAGAGAAGCTTGCATGATAGATGCTCTCTGGGACCACATAGTACACCTGGTATCCTAAAGCCATACCCATGAACCCCTGAGTCACCAAGCCAGCATGCCGCATTGTCTAGGTCCTAGCTTGTCTAACTGCATGTCTAGTGTACATTGCCTGTCTGATTCTGTTTTTACTACTACTTTAGTTGCAAACTTTTATTTTTGGAAGACATAAATATGCCATATTTTCTGTGATCAGACTGTCTTAGGGAGCTCCTATAGATGACTGAAGAGAAAAAAAGAATCCTTGAAAAGTTAACCATTATTAGATTATTTAGACTTTCATTGGCCTTCATTAATTTTCCCCTTTTTTCTTTTTCTCGGTGCTGTGGTTGTCTTTTTGTCATCTTCTCAAATTCAACTTGGATTGTAACTCATTTTAATGAAAATGAAATACTATATACATATATATAAATATATGTGCTATCACTTGATCTGCATATTTCTCTTTTGACTTTGATAATCTTGCCTATATAATTCAAACTGACTGAAAAAATTATGGCACATGGTATTAACTGAATGACAACATACCACAATGTGGCATGTGTGACCTGGGAATGATTTCATGGTGAAAAAAAAAAAAAAAAAAAAAAAAATGCATTTAAATGTATTTTTTAAAAATGTTATTAATTGTAATTATTTTGTTATTCTCTTGGCTATGGAATTGTGTGGAAATTTTTGCAACTGGTGCAACGTTGTGATGGGAACCGCTGATACATTGTGGTCCCTGCTGTTAACGTGCTTAATGCTTCGGACCTTTCCACTTGAAACTGAACCTACGGGCATCATCATCATCTTGAACTTCGTCTCCAACTTCCCATGGGCCTATAGTTCACCAGCTATTAAGCAGCCAGTCAGCATTAATGTTTCTCACCATGGGGGGCTGTACAGGGGCATCGAGCTGTTATGGTGGAGTGGCAATTAACTCATCAGGATTAGGGGGAACTCCCAGAGATTCCATGGTAGATGTCCGAGGCAGTGTTGGGAGTGTACGCAAGAGGAGCCAGCTGCTCACAAGAGACTCAGGGTCATCACTTGGGTCTGAGGCATCAATTACTCAGACTACTGTTATGCACCACAGTCAGACCTATACAGCAGGTAAGTTTGTGAGTTATAAGATATTTTGTCTTGTGTGTTGATAGCTCTATTAAATTATAAGGATGCGTCCACGTTAGGAATTACTTTCCGTGGATATATGTTCAAGTGTATGGTAAACTCCTTTCTCTGAGATGGGAAATTCAGAAGACCAGTTATTGAGATCTTGCGTTATTAAAGAGGAACTTATCAACACTCTGCAGTTCAAAATGTATACATTTTCCAAGATCAGTAATATATATAGATGTTATATATATATACATGTGTATTTATCTATTTATCTTTCTATCTATATACACATAAAGATCTGTAGACAGAGTGCCAAGATACAGTATTATGAAGGAGTTTACAATGTAACAGAATTAAGAATACATCCACATTAATTGGATTACTTCCATCTGATTCTCATAGGAATGGGCTTGCGTACAGAGGAAGAGGAATGCATCCGTCGTGCCTCCAGTACTGGCAGTATTACCGTAACAGACTGTCCTCAGTCAAGGACTCTGAATCATCAACAGAAGAGACAGATGGATCTGCATGTGTGTCAGAGACCACTAGTTTCAGCATGGGGGCAGGTACTGTGACACTACCATTTACTATAAACTCATTATTTCAGTGTAAAGAAAAATCATATTGTGAGACTGCAGTAGGGTACATAGTAATAGTCAGTTACATAGTAATAGTCAGTTTTTTGTTTTGACTATTTACAGTGTAGTCAGGTATATGAGGGTCAGTTATTCAGAGAATATTATTCTTTTTTAAGCAGAGATGTTCTGGAAATAACACCTATAAGAAAATTAGGTATTTAGTTTGATCTTGGATAAACATAAAGGTAGTGAATTGGCATGCAGTCTGATTTAAATGCCAAAACAAATAATCCATAATAATTTATATCACTAATGCTTTTATTCACATATTGCTTCTTATTCACAGTAGAACAATTCCAGAATGAATTAGAATACTATGATTTATAATTGTTGTAAGTATGAAAAAGATCATAGGATGGAAATGTAGAATATGGAAGGGAGTCATCCTATAGGAAATATAGATGTCATCTAAGGATATCCATTTCTCAAACTCACATTTAATATTCGGGATGCTAGTCAGGTTACATGTGGGTAACATTATAGAAAGACTGAAGACTTAATTGCTATATAAGTGTTAATCAGAATAGTAGTGTTGGAAGATGGAAAAATATAATGGAAGCCTGTCTTATAGCTTTCCTTAGAGGAGTTAAAAGGCTAGCAGAGTGGTAGGATCTTAACTTTTTCTGTGAATTGTAGTTTTTCTCACCTTTCCCTTTAATACTTTTGCTCTTGGGTATTTTGATGATTATTTAATGTTTGTTTTTCTTTGTCTGTGGCAGCAAAAAGCAAGGATCAAAAAGAAGGTTGGTTGAGTCTATTAGTGAAAGGTATCTACGTCATATGTAGTCAGCCATTCTCCTCCTAATGGTAGACAATTCAAGATCTATTTAGGCTTTAAGTATATCTGTTCAGCTAGTGACCATTGTTATGTGATAAAGTGTGGTATGTTATGAAAGAGGATTTCAGGATTGGTATAATTAGTTTTATATTGGATTTGTTATTCAGCTTTTTTTTCGTAATATTAATGTTTAATGCTGTTTTTTATAT
>NW_023659062.1:12500-15000 GCF_015228065.2 Penaeus monodon
GGTATCAGCTCCCAAGCCATGGGACAGATAACCATTTGTAGCCAGCTTGATACAACATGCATCCATACTGACATCACCCAAAACAATGCAGATATCTTGTTAAGGACATCACCAGCTTTTTTCGCCCAGTAGCGTGTCAGTTGATTATCCAGCTGCAAAGAGCAGATGTTCCATGCCCCCACCTCTTTGGGTTAAACTTCAGGCAATCACTCATATTGGATGCTGCCTTTGCATCCTGCCTAGTCTTGCCCAAATAATGGTATGCAGTGGGATACAGGCACAGTATCAGCATGTGGATTTCCTGGCACTTTGGGCCTCACACATTTCACATTCAATTGCTGTTGACTGGGACATGTGCTCTCTAACCATGTCCCATTGGTCACCCTCCCAAAGGACCCATAATCTCCTCGCTTGCTGGGAGGGAGAGAAATTTGCCCTCTCCCCCCAGCTTCTCCATTTATTAGAGAGACTGCCAGTGTATCTCAAGAGGCTATAAAGCAAGAAAGTGTGCAACTACTTGACACTAACTTAAGCTAATCACACCATCGCTTCACATCACCCTGAACATGAAGCACCCACTTTAGGGGAAGACATCAAAAAATTCAAGTTAATTTTGAGATTTAGATATACCATTTCTAATGTACACTATATAAATAGAAATAATTAACACATTATACCTTCCCTCATTGCAAAATTGATATATAATGGCTTTACAAAAAAAATTCACATTCAGTAGATGTGGACACACACACACACACACACACACACACACACACACACACACAACACACAACACACACACACACACCACACACAAACACACACACACACACACACTCTCTCTCTCTCCTCTCTCTCTCTCTCTTCTCTCTCTCTCTCTCATCTCTCTCTCTCTTCCTCTCTCTCTTCTCTCTCTCTCTCTCTCTCTCAAGGAAATTGTTAAAACATATTTTTGCACCCATTATTACAAATTGATATTTATTGGCTTCATGGAAATAAAACCACTTTCAATAGGTGAATGTTCTCAAGTTGTGGAGTCTCCTGGGCAGTTGCCTATTTTGCCCACTCCTAAATCTGGCCCAATCAGTATGTCCAACAGATTCTTAACCAGTATATTTTATGTTGTTGCATGCGATTGGTCTGTCATTTGTAGTCCTGTTTTGATTCAGTGCATGATAACAGTAGGAAAACATTTCTTCTGTTGATTTATTGTTGCTTGTACATTAGGAAAACATAAAAGTTAATTTACTTATTTTACTATATGGATGGTATTTTATGATGATATGATTTGAGCACATAACGAAGAACCCCATGGATTAACAACATCTTGAAATATCTTCATCAGGAGCGTGAAAATATCTCTGCGAGTGAGCCAGCCTTGGACAGGTCCCAGGACGTCCTTGATGCTGAACAAGAAGAAGGGAGCATCACCATCTGAGGAAGGAAACTCCTCTGACTCCTCCATGATGGAAGAGACCCCCAAGTGCAGACTCGCGAAAAAGTCCAAAAGTTGGTTCCGTAATGGGATATCTAGTAGTCTAAAGTTTAGTAGAAGCAAGAAACTTAAGAAACAGACAAAGATTCAAGTAAAAATAATACAAGTAAGACATAGATATAATTTTCTGTTGTAATAATTGTTGTTATTATTATTATTATTATTTATTATTATTAATTATTTTTTTTCATCATCACTTTTGGCTTTCTTTAGTCGGTTTACTTCATGGTGGTTGTCATGGAATAATATTTGTTCTATGCAGGGCTATCATTGCACAACCACACTTTTTATAGGAAAATCAGTAAGAAATCATTCATGCCACCTTTCCTCTTATATGCTTAGATAGAGATTTTTTTTTCTTTCCTACATTAGCTTAGAGCTTTCATTTTCAGTTCAGTAAATCAGTTTGCACTTTTGTAATCAGCGGTAATGAGCTTATTCAAAATGATTGCATACCATTCTGATCAGGATTTTCTACTTAATGATGTCTTCTTGCAGAACATCTTCTGCTGATTCTGTTTCATGCATCTCTATGCTATTTATTAGCCTCTCTTTTTATGTCGTGACTCTGTGTCTTATCCTAATGCTAAAAATTAGCTATCAGTGTATATGATAAAAATGTCAACTTCCCTTTTATTATAGTAAAAAAAAAAAATAAAAAGATGAAATGGTTCTATTCCAGTTTTATTGTTTCCTAATGACTATAGGGTTTTCCAGTGAGCTCTTTGCGAAACATCTAGGTAAATGATAGATACCTTGTAAATTATTTATTGAATTAGATTTAGAAATCCTTTTCATGTGACATCTAAATTCAAGTTAATGCTCTTATATCAACCTGAAATTGGTATTTTTGTCACATACTGTTATTAAGTCAATTTTTAAAAAAAAATGTAGTAAGAAATCCATTATGGTTTTGTACTGTTGTGATGTTAATGGAAATCCCATTGTTTCATTCCATTTGTACTGTAATGGTTCTGTTTACCTTGTTTTTTTTTTTTTTTTCCT
>NW_023659062.1:17500-22280 GCF_015228065.2 Penaeus monodon
TTGTATGTTACGATTACTTATTGTTATCTTCTCAGTCTGGAAGCGTAAGAACGTGGTACTATTGCCATGTCCAAGCTAAATGTGCTTTTTATATCATACTTCAATCATTAGACATTGTCGATACAAGTGAAAATATCTTTGCTCAAAAGTTTCACATCAGCATTACTCTAATGACAATGTAGTTTAATTTCTGTGAAGTTTTAGACACACTACTAATCTTTGCACAATGCTTATTTATTAGAACTGAGCAGTTGATTTTCACTTATAAAGTAATCTCTATTTGTTGCTTTGTAAATGATGTAAAATGATGTATATTGTTTTTGAGAGAAATAGTAATTAGAAAACCATAAGACCAAAAGTAACCACAATACACTTCCCACTGTATTTTATATTAGACACCCCTCAAACAGAATTCAATGTGATGATATTGTAATAATGACAATGGTACTACAATATATGTATGATATTTTAGATGCACTTTGTAAGGGAGAAATCAAGTTTCTTTACTTGTTGCATTGTAGTTACAAAAAGATAGTATACATTGTAGTGTGACTTTGTCCATGGCAAAATGTAAACAGACTATTTAAATTTACAGCCATTTTGGTCTAAGTATGGGGGATGAAAAGAAAGTTTGAGTACAAGATGAGAAGATAGGAAAGTTGTTGACAAAAGAAGTTATAATAAAAAAATGTTTAAAACCCGCTAGTGTTTACTTTATACCTTTTTATGTATGCAGACATAGCAGAGTGAGCTTAATGACATGTGTCTGTATCCCAGCTAGTCCATAATTTGTCTGCAACTTAACCCATTCTATATGGTGACAGGTTTTGGCATCATGAAGTGCCAGTGGAATGTAAAGTGATGCCAACATTGGGGTCATAATTCCACTTTATTATAGTTGCTGTTGAGTGATCCCCATATTCTGTTCTGGCTGTATTATTTAGACTCCTTATATTGCCCTAGAAATTTCTATAGCTCCACCCACCAACCGTCTTTCCACCTGTCTCGTAAATCAGCTAGACTATGCCCATCCTCTACCCAAAATGAGAAACTATCATTGGCAGAGTCTATATTGCAGTTTCCCCCTGTGGTTCTCTACCCTTGTCTTCCATATCTCCCTATCCTTACTTCACCTCTTACCCTTCCACCAGGGATATGAGAGAGAGAGAGGGAGAGGAGAGAGAGAGAGGAGACGAGAGAAGAGGAGAGAGGAGAGAGAGAGAGAGAGAGAGAGAGAGGGAGGGAGGGAAGAGAGAGAGAGAGAGAGAGAGAGAGGAGGGAGGGAGGGAGGAAGGGAGGGAGGGAGAGGGAGGGAGGGAGGTAGGTAGGTTACTTTCATTTACCTTGAAATGAACTTGAGGCTTCATCAGATCTTTTCTTTGACTTTATATTATGTGTGTGTTGTGTGGTGTGTGTGTGTGTGTGTTGTGTGTGTGTGTGTGTGTGTGTGTGTGGTGTGTGTGTGTGTGTGTGTGTGTGTGTTTGTGTGTTTGTTTCTGAGTTAGAGAGAGAGAGAGAGAGAGAGAAGAGAGAGAGAGAGAGAGAGAGAGAGAGAGAGAGAGAGAGAGAGAGAGAGAGAGAGACGAGAGAGAGAGAGAGAGAGAGAGTGTGTGTGTGCCCTGTACACAAGCAGTGCACATCTTTTAAACAATCCAGAGCAAACCAGTTAATCAGTTTACCTGTTTGTTCCTTTTCATATAATTTAATTGAAAATGAAGTAAGGTAATAATGTGGTTTTTGGCTACTGTCTGCTTTGCCCCTCCAATCCCTTGCATCTTTTTGC
The DNA here is from genome assembly GCF_015228065.2 of Penaeus monodon. Lineage (NCBI taxonomy): Eukaryota > Metazoa > Arthropoda > Malacostraca > Decapoda > Penaeidae > Penaeus > Penaeus monodon. The sequence continues at coordinate 19,284 of NW_023659062.1, forward strand.
CATGGGGGGTCTTAGGAGGTGGAGACTGAGGCCCAATGTAGAGATCACCCCTGCCTTGGACCTCAGCCTTCGCCTCAACTAATTTTGCAGTGCTTTTCTTCTCTTTCCTTTCCTTTTACTTCTCTTCTTCATCCCCTTCTTCTGTCCACTTATCCATACATTAACTCATGTTTACCCCTTTTTGCCACAATACTTTATCATAATGCTATGTAACCCTTGATACCTGGTACATGTGTTTGTTTTGTACCATTGACCATTCTGGAAATTAACAGACATAATCTTACTGAACTAAAAAACTTATCTGGTCCCCAGCCCTGCCCCATCGTTGTGTTTTGTTTATGCTGCTAGTGACCTTAGATGTTGATGCGGCAGAAAATTTTCAGTAACTAATAATACTATGTGCTTTGCCTCTGCTCTGACAACTGATTCTGTTTTTAATAGTTTTCCTGAGTGGTCCCCCCAAATCCTTGTTTATTGTTGTGTGTGGTGTATGTGGGGAGGGGGGGTGTAGGAGACAGACTGAAGCCCATGTAGGGGATTTCCCCAGCCTTGGATCTCAGCCCTCGCCTCAACTAATTTTACATGGTCTTTTCTTCTCCCCCTTTCTTTTTCCTTCTCTCATCCCCTTCTCTATCCACTTCCTAAGGTGTGAGAGCCATGCTGAGAGGATGAAAGGTTGGCTTGTGTCAGTCCTGAATGGCTTCCAGGAGCCATGGGCATGGTATTCCCTTGGTTAACCTTTATAGGGACTCTGAGGAGAAGACCGTTTCTTCTCCCCACTTATTTCAACCTTATGGCAATAAGGCTTGCCCCTTCATCAACTAGCCTATCTAAATTTGATTTCTTTGTTTCCTGTCCCCTGGCACTCCTTTAACAACAGTTCTGGCTACTGATACATACCCCTCCTCGATGTTTGCTGTCAGCTCTATCAATTCTGAATCATCCACCCAGTTTTCATTGTCTACCCCCTATCCATTATTTACTAATCTTCATTCTTATTGTTCTTCTCCCACACAGTAGTACTACTGTAACATACCACCCCATCTTCCTTCTGTCCTCGTCCTTCTACTGCTACCACCCCTGCAAACCCTTTGAGTACCATTTTTTTTTGACCGAATGGATGCCCTACAGCCCCTTACTCTGACTATACTTTCTCTTTTCTACAATGTCTCCAGTTTCCTTTTGCAGTTATTCCAATTGTTCATTTCTTGTCACAGTTACATCTGACTCCCAAGCTCATGCACTAGCTACCCTGACTGACCTCACTGGCATACCTATTCCTGCCAAACTCTCTCCTCCCTTAATACTTGTACCGGACCTGTTTCCGTCTCCCTGACCGATTTACTGTACAACAAGGACTGGTCAGACTGAAAACAACCTGCTCACATGCCTCGTCGTTATGATGTAGTGTGTGAGTCCAATTGCTACACTGTTCCTCCCAGAGGCCATCTAAAGTCCTACACCAATATTGCCAAAATTAGCTTCCGTAGACATGACCTCCCCCATGAAATTTATATTGGTGGAGTGTCCTGCCTTGTCCGACCATATCGACCCCCTTCCCATCAATATCAGAAATGTTAATGTTTTGGCCAACCAGCCAAACACTCTGTCACTCCACAGCCTGCTGCCCTCTATGTGCCCAACCCGGCAATGACCATTCAAATTGCTCTGCTCAGTCATCTTTGTGTGCCAATTGTGGTGCCTCCCATATGTATTTTGTAGGACTCCTTTGCCTACATGCTCGAATCTGAGGTAGAAGTTCTTAGATTCAAACCAGGCCTCACTCTGCGTGAGGCAAACAAGAAGCATGTCGACAAGGTTTTTCTCTTTCAACCTATTCCATACTGTACTTTGCTCTGCCCCTCCCACCTTCTCAGGATGTTTCAGCTTCTCCCCCCCAAATAAATCTGTTTCTCCACCTAAACCATCCTATGTCTACTCCCTCTCACCCCCAAGTCAAATTCCTTTTCCATTCTAAATCCAGATACTCAATATTACCATTTCCCTGATGCCTGCTCTCCTTCTCACAAACCCGTAGCACCGGGTAATGTAAATGTTTACCCCATCTCCTATACATCCTCTTCTACACCCACCTTGCTGTCTGCTCCTCACACATCTATTCCCTCTCCTCCTCCTTATAAGAAAACCTTTTTTGTCAGACCTCCCACCTAAACTTCCTTCCAGAAACTCTTGAAGACATCCAAAATTTCCCAAACGTGACCCAGAGAATGCTCTGTTCCATCATCCCCCCTTTCCAACTCATCTATTCCTATTCTCTCTAATTCAAAGTATTTGCCGATATCCATCCTCCTCCACAATTTTCCTCCTAGCCCTCTTCCTTCCCTATTATCCTTATGTCATAACAATGTTCTTCTCCAGACCTCCCCCCTGACATTTCTCCTGATACTTCACCATCCATGTTCCCTTATCGAAAATTTCTAGATTCTTCTACTTCGACAACTACCCTTTCTACTCATATTACCCATAATAGTTTCGTAATGACTCTTTTGCAGTTTTTTCCCAATAGTCCCTTTCTCTCCCCTTTCCCCAGACTCCACTAGTTATAGTGGATTTAAAGAGCTACTATTGTGAAAAATCCTTTATAAAATATATATATATATATATATATATATAAAATATATTTTATATTTATATATATTTTTATATATATATATTATAAAATATATATATTATATATACTTTTTTTAATATTTTATATAATTTTTAAAATATATTTTTATATATATATTTTTAATATATATATATATTTTAATAAAATTATATATATTATATATATATATATTATATATATATTATTATTTTAATATATTTTTAAAAATATATATATAATATATTTTTTTTTTTTTTTTTATTATATTATATATATTAATATATATTATAATAATATATTACACATATATATATAATATATATATTGATTATATGTTTATAATTTTATATATATATATATTTTTATATATTATATCTTTAAAAATA
>NW_023659063.1:0-5000 GCF_015228065.2 Penaeus monodon
TCTCGTCACAGTATCTCTAAAAACCCAAGCTATAGCATGAAAAACTCAACGCTTCTGGTACCCCATTCTTGCAGAACCCAACCCCTGATTTCCGAAACAAACGACTAAACGTTCCCCCCCTTTCCTCTCTCCCACATTCCCCCTCATTCCCTTTTCCCTCTTCCCTCAGAACCTGTCTCCCCCCCCCCTCATGAAACACCTTGTTTCACAAAACCCCACACCCAACCCCTTTACAGAAACTCTTGAAGATATTCAGAATTTTACTCGAGCCCAAAACTGACACCAAACCCCCTCATCCCCCCAAAATTTCCCACATTCCCGCCCCCTCCACACTCAAGGACTGCCGTATCAGTCCTCCTCCCCCTCCTTTCCCCCTACCCCCCTTTCCTCCTACTCCTCCCAACCACCCCATCCCCCCTTGCTCCATTTTTACCTATTTAAAAACCCTCCCTCATCCCCTCTTCCTTTCCACTCCTTGGTCACAACTTGCCCTTCCCAGACCCCACCTCCTGAACCCCCCCGATAAAAAAACCCCCCCCCCCTCTAAATCCTTATCTCCCCCTTAGCTCCTCCCCTTCCCAAATTCCCCAAACACGATTGCAACCTTTATCACTCATAATAAACAAAAATTATAGTTTCCTACATTGCTATTTGCTGATACCTTCACTTGATCTAATCCCCTTACCTAACCCTCCTTAACCCATTCTTCATCAATTTTTCCCTTTTTTAAAAAACTTTTAAATATATCAAAATGTTGACAAAAGCAACTAACTACTACTCAACTATTTGCTCCCCTTTACTGTACCTTTCTATAGGCACGTGACCTTAATGTCTAAACTTTTATTTGGTTTTTAACCAAAAAACCTTTTTTTTTTCCCCCTTTTCTTTTTCTTCTCTCATCACCCCCTTGTTCCATTTCCCTAAGGTGAGACTGTGCTGAAAAGATGAAAGGCCCCCGGGGAGCCAGGGGCACGTTTTCCCCTTGGTTTAAACGCCTAGCCTTTTCCCCATATGGGGATCCGAGGGTAGCCGTTTTTCTCTTTTATTTATTTCAGGCCCCAAATCCCCAAACAAAAAAGATTTTTACCTAATAGAGCAAAAGGTTTGCCCATTCATCAACTAGCCTATCTAAATTTTTTTCTTTGGGTTTTCCCGACCCTTCCCTCTCTTTGACCTCTGCTCCGCCCGCTGATACTAATACCCCCCCCCCCCCCCCTTTGATTTTGCTGTAACTCTACCCCTTTCCCCATCATCCCCCTGGAATTACTCAACGTTCAGAATACACTCCTTTCACTCTCCCAAACTCCTTCTTCCATCCTACTGCACACCCCTTTTTCACTGTCACCCCCACCCCCCTTATTCTCTTTCCCCTTTTTGCCTCCCCCTAACAGTACTACTCTCTCCATACCCGATCTCCTTCCCCCCTCGCCCTTCCCTGTTTTCTACCGAAAACCTTTGAGTACTTTTTTTTGGCCCAGCCAAGTGGGATGGGGTTCTTTGTTCCCCCCTACCCCATACTCTGGTAATTCGTTCCCTTTTCCCAGCAATGTCCCCAAAAAACAATGGGAAAATTTTCCCTTTTCCGTCATTCGACCTTTTACGCCTTGTCACAGTTACATCTGAGCCCAAAGTTCGTGTATATTACCCTACTGACCTGACTGGGAACCCTATTCCTGTCCATTTTCACTTCTGTTGTACTAAAAACTTTTAATGTCTCCCCGACTGATTCCTTCTAAAAAGGACGGGCCCGACTCTGAAAAAAATTTGCTCGTATCCCTTGTCCACGGTCTATAAAAAACCCCCTTGTATGGCAGTCAGTGCTAAATTCCCCCCAGGGGCCCAAACGTAAGCCCTACACCAATATTTGCCAAGTTAGCTTCCTAGACATATCACCCCCATAAAATTTTATATTGGGGGAAATGTCCTCCCCTCTCCGCCCGTTCGCCCTCTTCCCCTTCATTCAAAATTTTGGTTTTGTGGCCACCCAGCCAAACATTTGCTCCACAGCCTGCTGCCCACTATGTGCCAACCGGGTCAGGGTTTTTAAAAATGCTCTTTTCCAGTAACGCACTGTGTAAACTGTGTGGGCTCCATAATGCATTTTAATGGATCCCCCGCATACAACAAAATCTGGGGTTTTTAGTTCCTGATTCAAACTAGGCCATCTACGTAAGGCCAGAAAAGAAGAACCCACGAGGTTTTTTCTTTCTACCTATTAAAAAAGGGTACTTGGATCTTACCCCCCCCATTTTTTTAAGAAGCTCACATCTCCCCCATTTTTTCCCTCTACTCCGAACCATCCTTTTACTACTGCTTCTTCCCCTCAAATTCCGATCTCCAAATCTCTACCACTTCCCCCGTGCCTTCCCCTCCTCCTTTTTACCGCCCTCCCAGAAAATCTAAACGCTCCACTCCATCTTCTACCACACCTCTCCTACTCCCACCTCCCCCTCCCCCCCGGAACCTTTGTTTCTTGTCCTCCACATGAAAAATCTTTTTTTTCTCAACCCGTCATCCAACTCCCTCCAAAAACCCTTAAAGCAATAAAAGGTCCTAAACTGACCCAAGAAAATGTCCACCCCTCATCCACCCTCTAATCCCCTATTCCTTTTCGCATACCTCAATATTTGCCGATACCTTTTCCTTTTCCCTCAAGTTCCCCTACCCCTTTTTCCATTTTCTTCCCAAAAAAACCCCCCCATCCTCTCCTCCAGTGTGCACCATTCCCTCTTTTCTTCCCCATTATCCTTACCTCTCCCACCTGGATGCCCCCTTATGTCATAACAATGTCCTTCTCCGGACCCTTTTCCTCCTAACACTTTTTCCGATACTTCACCACCTTCCCCGTCCTCTTATCTCATACCTGGATTTTTCCTATTCTAAAACCCCCATTTCTACCTGCTTTACCCTTTGATTGTTTCATAATGGCTTTTTTGATTTTTCCCTATCAGTTTTATTTTCCCCTTTCCCTCAAACACATACTCTCCTTTGTTGATCCCCCCTATCCCTGCACCCCCCTTTCAAAAATCCCCCCCGTTTTCCTTTTGGGCCCCGCCACTATCCCCCTTTTTTCCTAATATCCTACCCACAGTGTTCTAACCTTTGGCTCAAACACATCTTATCTGATTCATTTCCCCCTTTTCGTCAAATCTTTACCATAGTCCATATACCTTTGGTGTGTAGCACATTTATCCTTGTAACCATTAACCATTACCCTTTATATCCCCCCATTTTTTATTATTTTTATTTTTTTTTTTTTTATTTTATTTTTTTATTTTTTTTTTTGGGGGGGGGTAATTCTCTCCCCACATTCGTTTTTTTCGTACAGTTGAAGAAAAAGGGAAAATGTGGGGATGTTTTAGTGAAAGGGAAGAGAGAGGAGAGAGGGGAGAGAGAGAGAGAAGAGAGAGAGAGAGAGAGAGAGGAGAGAAGAAGAGAAGAGAGAGAGAGAGAGAGAGAGAGAATAAAAAAAATTGAAAAACCCAAAAAAAAGGGACACCCCAAGAACAAAAAGGGGAAAAAGGAGAAAAATTGGGGAATAAAGACGGGGGGGACAGTTACAATAAAAAGACACTGAGAGTAAAAATATAAGAAAATATTACTCTAGATATGGGGGAAAACGGAGTAAGGGAAAGTGACAAAAAAATGACAAAAAATGGAAAATGCCAATAAAAGTGAGAGTGACGATGGTGAGTGAGCGAGGAAAAGTGAAAGAGTGAATGATGATAGTGAGGCGAAAATGGAGTTTGAGAGGAAGAAGAAAGAAAGAAAAATGAATTAAATGAAAAAAAAAAGCGAAATCGTTATACGCAAGAGCACATATCAATATATTAATTTTAATTATATATAATAATTATATATATATATATTTTATATTATTTTAACAGCAAATTAAAATTTATTTTCCCTCCAATTAACCAAAATAGGCAAACAGGTTCTTTGCGCCTCTGCTTGGCTCGGTGAGACATATTTTTTTAAAATTTTTAAATTTTTTTACCCCTTTTATCGTTACTAGTTATCGTTTTTCTTTTGAATTAGCATGTTTCTTTTTTTTTTTGTCTAAGGGGGAAAGTTGGTAGTGTTTGTTGGTTTAATAAAAGTTGTTTTTAGGCTTAATCAAAAAATTTTTTCTTTTCTTGAATTGACAGTGAATGTCCAGTGTTACCAACGCTTGAGTGTTGACGTAGATTTTTCCTCGAATTTTCTTTTCTTTCGATCGGAAGCTTGTGTTTCCTTAAAAAAAATTATAAAATCAAAGTGTATTTTTTCTGCCATGACCCCATGTTAAAGCAAAGCTGAGATGGTAAGAAAACATAAAACCTTTTGAAAACCTTCTTGTATTTGTTTAGGTTTTCACTGCCAGGGGCGGACTACGATTCACACACCTTGAATCAAAAAATCCATAAAAAAACTTAACAGCAAATTTTAAAAAACCCCCACTATCACATTTATCAGAAAGTTTGCCTGTAAAATCTACCATTAAAAAAAAAACCTTTTCCCAGAAACTCTTACAAAAACGTGCATGTGTCCTGTAGAGAGTTGTTTCCCAAATGTCACTAAAACATGTAAGTTTTTTTTCCCCGGGTCAGTCAGTCTTTAAAACAAAAGGAAAGGGGTGTAAATTTTTTTTCCTTTCAAGAAGTGTCACTTCTTGGTTTTAATACTATTTTTTGGGTTTGATGATAATCTGTAATTCGCAGGACACGTGGAATAGCAAAAACCACCCAAAAGGGGACTTGGATTTAAAATTTATTCGTTTGAACTTGAAGTCTTGAAGTAAAAAAGTAAGACGTCCCTTTATAAAGAAAGAGCAAGTCAGTATATTTCAGTTTTTTTTTAAAGTGTTTATTACTGCAACCCAGCTAGACTGTCATCTTGTCAAAGGGGGATTTTTTCATTAAATTAATTGCTGTAAAGTTTTAATTTAAAATACATTAAATATATACAGTAACATTTACATGATAAATATAATGTATACATAATCATGTATACATATATAA
>NW_023659063.1:10000-22280 GCF_015228065.2 Penaeus monodon
GTGAGTGAGTGAGTGAGTGATGGGTGAGTGTGGTGAGTGGGTGAGGGGGTGATGGGTGATGGTGGTGAATTGAGTGGTGAAGTGAGTGAGTGAGTGAGTGAGTCAGAAAATGAGTGAGTGAGTGGGTATGAGTGAGTGAGTGGGTATGAGTGGGTGGAGTGAGTGAATGTGTGTGTGTATGTGTGTGTGGGTGTATGGGGTATGTGTGTGTGTGTGTGTGTGTATGTGGTGTATGGGTGTGTTGTGTGTATGTGTATGTGTAATATTGTGTTATGTGGTATATATGTATATGTGTATATATGTATTTGTGTATATGTATTTGTGTATATGTAGTGTATAGGTATGTGTATTGTAATGTATGTATAGTATGTGTATGTGTGTATGGAGGGGGGTGTGTGTGTGGTGTGTAGTGTGTTGTGTGTGTGTGTGTGGTGTTGTGTGTGTGGGTGTGGGAGTGTGTGTGGGTGGTGGTATGTAGGATTTATGTATGTATGTATTATGTATGTTGTATTGTGTGTGTGTGTATGGAGGTATGTATGTATGTAATTAGAATGTATGTATGGATGTATGTGTGATGTAATATGTATTGTGTGGGTGAGGGGGGGGGGGGGGGGGGGGGTGTGTGTGTGTGTGGTAATGTATGTGTGTGTAGTGTAGATGTTTTAGTATGTGCATGTATGTGTAGGTAATGTTTATGTATGGTGTATGTATGTGTATGTATGTGTGTATGTGTGGTGTACATAGGTGTGTAACATAGGTGTGTACATAGGTGTGTACCATAGGTTATACACAGTATAACATAGGTGTGTACATGTGTGTGTACATTGTGTGTGTGTATGTGTGTGTTGTGTGGTGTGTACGTGTGTGGGGTGTACGTGTGTGTGTACGTGTGTGTACGGTGTTTGTATGTAAGTGTGTTATGTACGTGAGTGTATGTACGTGGGTGTAGGTACGCGTTGTGTATGTACGCGTGTGTATGTAGCCGTGGTATGTCGGTGTGTAAGTACGTGTGTGTTGGTACGTGTGTGTAGTACGTGTGTGTATGTACCTGTGTAGGTACGAAGTTATGTACGTGGGATGTACATTTTTATTCTGAGTTTGTACATGTGCATGTAAAAGGTATGTACGTGTCTATGTATTCATGTGTACAAGTAGTATGCATCATATACGTATGTAATTATGTATGTGTTTATTTATATATTATTATATATGCCTTGAACGTATGTATGTATATATGTATACATGCGTGTATGTATCCATGTATGTATGCATGTGTCCATTGTTATTAGGTGTAATGTATGTATGCATGTATCAATATGAATATAGTTATTGTGTATACATGTAATATATGTATACTGTATTATGTATACATGTATATATTGTATACATGTATATATGTATACAAGTGTATGTATATTAAATAACTGTTACAGCTTATACTTATGCATAAATCTCTCCTTGACAAGATGACATCTAGCCCGCGTTGCGTAATAAACACGTTATACGAAAACGTGAAATGTATGAGTTGCTCTTTTCATTATCAAGACTTCTTACTATTTTTTACTTCAAGACTTCAAGTTCAAACGAATAAACCATTTAAATCCAATACCTCTTGGATGTGCTTTCTATTCTCGTGTCTGCGAATTACAGATGTTATCATCCAAACCAAATAAATAGTATTTAGAAACCAAGACGTGAACACTTCCTTGAAAGGAGGGAAAAAATTTACACTGCCCTTTCTCTTGCTTTTAAATGACTGACTGTCCGAAAATAACTTACATGTATTCTGACACTTGGACAAATCCGTACAGGACACATGCACTATTTTTGTAAGATTTTCTGGAACAGGTTTTCTTTTTACTGGTAAGATTTATACAGGCAATACTTTTCTGATAAATGCTGATGAGTGGGTTTTGAATATAGCTGTTTAAGTATTTTTTATGGATTTATGATTCACGTGTGTGACTCGTACTTACGCCAACTGTGGCATGTTAAAACCTAAACAATACAGAGTGTTTCAAAGGTTCATGTTTTCATTACCATCTCAGCTTTGCTTAACATGGATCATGGGCAGCAAAAATTACACCTTTTGATTGTAATATATTTTTTCGAGGCGAATCACATAGCTTCTCGTCGAAAGAAAGAAAATTCGAGTGAAATATCTACGTCCACACTCACAAAGCGTTGGTAAACACTAGGACGATGTCCACGTGCTCACTGCAACGAAAGAAATTCTTTGATTAAGCTAAAATCAACTTTCTATTAAACCAACAATCACTTACACACTTGCCCACCTTGACAAAAAAATCAGAGCAGTGCTAATTCCTAAACGAAAATTCGGATACCTAGTAACGATAAATGGTGTAAAAATTTTAAGAAATTAATTTAATATTTTGGTTCTCACCTGAGCTCAAGCAGAGGCGCAAAGAACCTGTTTAGCCTATTAGGTTACATTGGAGGACACGTAATTTAATGTTGCTGTTATATATATATATATATATATCATATATAATATAATATATATATATTATATATATATAGTATATATATTATATGTTGCTCTAGCTTACTAACTGATTTTCTGCTTTTTTATTTTCTATTTATTCATTTTTCCTCTTCTTTCTCTCTTCCTCTCATCTCCCTTCTCGCACTCACTATCACGCATTCACTCATTCTCAATTATTCGCTCGCTCACTCCATCACTCGCTCACTCTCACTTACTATATGTCTTTCCTATTTCCTTGTCATTTCTTCCTTTGTCCTTCCACTTACTCTCTGTTTTCCCTATATCTAGGAGTAACTCATTTTCTATTTTTCTACTCTCGTGTCTTCTTTATTGTAACTGTCCCCTCCGTCTCTCTATTTCCCAAGTTCCTCTCCTTTTTTCCCCTTCTGTTCTTCGGCTTCCCTTTTCTTTCGGTTTCTCTCATTTTCTCTTATTCCTCTCTCTCTCTCTCTCATCTCTCTCTCTCTCTCTCTCTTCTCTTTCTTCTCTCCTCTCTCTCTCTCTCTCTCTCTCTCTCTCTCTCTCTCTCTCTCTCTTTCACTTAAACACATCCAACATTTTCTCCTTTTCTCTTCAACATGTACGTAAAATAACGAATGTGGGAGTAGAGAATTACACCCCCCCCAAAAATAATAAATAATAAAATTAAATAAATAAAAATAATAAATAATAATAAATGGGGGGATATAATTGGGTAATGGTTAATGGTTTACAAGAGATAAATTGCTACACACCAAAGGTCATATGGCAAGATGTAAGTATTGGTACGAAAGGGTGAAATGAATCAAGATAAGATGTGTTAATGCCAAAGGTTGTAGAAACTGTATGGTAGGATTATTATTAAAAGGTGGTATCGTGCGGAGCAATGGAATACGGTGGGGATTTGTGAAGGGTGTGGTGAAAGGGATAGGGTGATCAGATCAAATGGAGAGTATGTGTATGAGGAAGGGAAAGTAACACAGAATGAGGAAACTGCAAAACAGCCAATGATGAACAATCAAAGGGTAAGCAGTAGAAATGGGTAGTTGTAGAAGTACTCGGGGAAGTAGAATCCAGAGTATGAGATACGGAGGACATGGAGGTGGTGGAAGTATCGTTGAAGAGTGTTAGGAGGACAGGGATCGGAGAAGGACATTCTCTTAGGATAAAATAAAATAAAGGGAGCATCCAGGTGGGAGAGGTAAGGTAATGGGTAGAAGAGGAATGGTGACACACATGGAAGGAGAGGATGGGGTTGTTTTTTTTGGGAAAGAGAAAGTGGAAAGGGGGGGGAACTGAGGAAGAGGAAGATGGATATCGGCAAATACTTTGAGTGTTAGTGCGATAGGAATAGGGGATTAGAGGGTGGATGAAGTGGAGCATTCTCTTGGGTCATGGTTTTAGGACCTTTATCTGTCTTTAAGGTTTTCTTGGAGGGGAGTTGGATGACGAGGTCTGAGCAACCAAAGATTTTCTCATGTGGGGACAAGAAGCATAGGTGTCGGGGGAGCAGAGGGAGAGGTGGGGAGTAGGAGAGGATGTGGTAAGAAATGTGAGTGGAGCGTTCAGATTGTCTGGTAGGTCAGGTAGAATAATGAGGAGGGGAAGGCACGGGGAAGTGGTAAGATTGGAGTATCTGGAATTTGACGGGAGAGAGCGGAGTAGTAATAGGATGGTTTCGGAGTAGAGGGAAGAGATACTGGGGGGGATGTGAAACTTCTAAGAAATGGGAGGGGTTCCAGCTCCAGTAACCGTTTTCGAATAGGTAGAAAGAGAAAAACCTCGTCGGCTTTCTTCTTGTCTGGCCTTACTAGAGTGAGGCCTAGTTTGAATCAAGAAATTAAAACTCATATTCGAGGTTGGTATGCGGGGCAGCTCCTATTAAAAATGCATTATGGGAGCCGACACAGTTGACACACGTGCGTTACTGAGCAGAGCAATTTAAACGACCATGACCAGGTTGGCACATAGTGGGCCAGCAGGCTGTGGAGGCAATGTTTTGCTGGGTGGCCACAACCCAACATTTCTTCTACCTGAAGGGAAGAGGGCGATACGGTCGGAGAGGGCAGGACTTCCGCCATATAAAATTCCATGGGGTGATTTATGTCTACGGAAGCTATCTTGGCATATATTGGGTGTAGGACTTACGTTGGGCCTCTGGGAAGGAATAGTGTAGCCTGGACTGCCCCTACATGTCTTATATTAGACCGTGGGACAAGGCATACGAAGCAATTGTTTTCAGAGTCTGACCAGTCCTTGTAGACAGTATCAGTCGGGGAGACATTAACTAGTTCCAGTACAATCAGAAGTGAAACTGGACAGGATAGCTTCCCATCAGGTTCGTGAGGGTGATAGTAACACGCACTTGGGACTCAGATGTAACTGTGACAGGCGTAAACGGTCGGAATGACTGGGAAAGTGAACTTTGCTATTGTTTGTGAGACGTGAATGGATTGCTGGAAGAAAGGGCGAATTACAGAGTTATGGTGCTGTAGGGGGAATCACAAAGAACGAGTCCCACTTGGCTGGGCCAAAAAGAGTACTCAAAAGGTTTGCCGAGTAAAGCAGTGGAATGGACGAGGGCGAAGGAAGATCGGGTATGGAGAGAGGTAGTACTGTTAGGAGGAGGAACTAGGATGAAGAGTAGTAATAAGGAGGGTGGGGGTAGACAGTGAAGAAGGCTGTGGCCAGTAGGATGTGGAATGAAGATTGGGGAGTGAAAGGAAGTGTATTCTAACGTTGAGTATTAACCAGGGTGGATGATAGGGAATGGATAGAGGTTGACAGCAACATCAAGGGGGGGGGGGGGGTATTAGTGCACGGTCGGAGCAGAGGTCAAAAGAGGGCAATGGTCGGGAAACCATGAAAACCAAATTTAGTAGCTAGTTGATGAATGGCAAGCCTTAATGCTCCTATTAGGGTAAATCTTTATTGGTGGGCGATTGTGGAGCCTGAAATAAATCGAGAGAAGAACGGTCTACCCTCAGGATCCCCTATGGGGTAATGGCTAGGCGATTACCAATGAATACCGTGCCCATGCTCCCGAGGCCTTTCATCTTTTCAGCACAGCGTCCCTCACTCCTTAGGAAGTGGACACAGGGGATGATGGAAGAGAAGAAAAGAAAGGTGGAGAAGAAAATGGTGGAATGGTTAACAGCAAATACAATGTGTTAGACATCTAAGGTCACGGTAGCACTATAGAAAGGTACAGTAAAGGGTAGCCAAAAGGTAGTGCGTTAGTCAGTTTAGTTTGCTTTAGTCACTATTTAGATAATATTGAAAAGGTTTTAATAAAGGGTAAAGTTGATGAGAGAATGGGTTAGGGTAGGGTTTAGGTAAGGGATTAGATCAAGTGAAGGATATCTATGCAAAATATTGCAATGTATGAAGCTATAATTTATTGATCTATGAGTGATAACGGTTGCAATGCGTGTTGGAAGAATTTGAAGGGAAGAGCTAGGGTGAGATAAGGATTGATAGGGGGGGGGTGTTGTATCGGGAGGGGTCTCAGAGGTGGAGGATCTGGGAAGGGCATAGTTTGGAAGAAGGGAGTGGAAAGGATATAGGGATGGAGGGAGGGGTTAACATGGGTTTAGAACTGGAGCAAGGGGGGATGGGCTGTGTTGGGAGGGAGTAGAGGAAGGGGTGTAGGGGGAATGGAGGAGGAGGAGGATGATATCGGCAGTCACTCTGAGTGGGGAGGGAGCGGGAATTGTGGAATTGTGGGGGATGGGGGGTTTCGGTGTCAGTTTGGGACTCGAGTAGATAATTCTGAATATCTTCAAGAGTTTCTGTAAAGGAGTTGGCTGTGGAGTTTTGTGAAACAAAGGTGTTCTCATGAGGGGGGGGGGAGAACAGGGTCTGAGGAGAAGAGGCAAAGGTAAGTGGAGGTGAATGTGTGGCAGGAGAGGAAGGGAGGGAAACGTTTAGCCCTGTTTGTTGCGGAAATGCAGGGGTTTGGGTTCTGCAAGGAATGGGGTTACCAGAGAGATCTGTTAGAGTTTATCATGCTATAGCTTGGTTTTCAGATGATACGTGAGAGACGGGAACCAACGGGTCGGCTAGAGAAATTTTGCTACTTATTCGGAGACATTGCTGGAAGAGAGAGTGTTGTCAGAGTAGGGAGCTGTGGGAGGGTCACGAAAAATCGGTCCCCATTTGGCGGGCTAAATAGAGTTATTTAAGAGATTTGTAGAGATGGGGATAGTAGAAGGACGGGGGCCGTGTGGAAGGGGGGAGTAGTGTTGAGGGGAGTAGTATTATGGACAGGTGGGCAACAAGGCTGTAAAGTAGTAATAAGAGAGGATGGGGTTTTGATGAAGAAGGTTGTGGGGGTAGAAGATGATGAAGCTGGGCATGTTGGGAGAAAGGAATGTCTCCTGGAGTTTGAGTGTTGACTGGATGGAAAATGTTTTAGAAGGCATTGAGGAGGGGGGTAGCAAGTGCAGTGTTCGGAGCCGTGGTCAAAGGAGAGTCTGGGGTCAGGGAATGGAGAGTTTGAAATGATGGGGTTTTTTTTGAGTAGGGGCAAGCCTCATTGCCCCTGGTAAGGGTAAAAACATCTTCTTATTGGCTATGGTAAGCCTGAAGTATGTTGGGAGAAAAAAACAGCCCCACCCCTCAGGGTCCCCTTGGGGGGTAAGGGCTAGACACAACAGGAGATGGTTAAGGGTTTAATGGTTAAAGCAAGATAAATGTGCTAGACATCTAAGGTCATTTAGCACTATAGTTAATGTTGGGGAAAGGGGTGGTTGAGTTAGTGTTTAGTTGTCTAAGCTGGGCAAAGGAATTGGTGAGTAAAAGGGGTTTTAGAGTCGGGTGTGGTAAGGAGTTAGATTAGATGGAGGGTATGTATGCGTTTGAGGAAAGAGAATAGGTTGTTGAAACGAAAGTGTGGGATTCTGTAAGGGTCTGATAGGTTGGGAGGTCGGTGAAGGGAGGATGGTGGGGGAACCCAGAGGTAAGTAGGACGAGACATAAAGGGAATGTGGGGAAGAGACAATGATAATTGGGGATTGGTATTGGAGGATGGGGTAAAAAAGGGTCTCTTGAAGGCATACAATAGAGGGGTTATAAGAGGAAAGGATAAGACAAAGGTCGGTCTGTGGGAGCGGAAACCCGCGAATATTCCCAAATGAAGGATATTTTTATACTTTAGTGATATAGATTGTAGTACGTTTTGGAGATTTAAAGGGGGAAGCAGCTAGAGGGTGGGATAAGGACCAAGAGGTCTGAGATGGGAGAGGTTTGTGGGAGTTGGTGTTCTACAAAGGAGGGGTATTAGGAGACAGGTCTGTGGAAGGGGATACTTGTGACATAAGGGATCACTTTGTGTATCAAGGATGGAGTGGAAGTGATAGAGGGGATGGTGGGAGGGTTACATAAGGGATTCACGTGTGTATCCGGAGGGAATGGAAGGGATAGAGGGGATGGTGGGGGGGTTTAATGTGGGCGGGGTTGGGGTCGGGGGGATGGGCTGTGTTGGGAGGGGTTTAGGAGGTAGGGGTAGGGGGTTTATCTTTAGGAGGAGGATGGGTATCACAGTTACTTGGAGTGTGAAAGGAGCAGGAGTTGTAAGATTTGGAGGTTGAGTGTCAGTTTCATTAAGTAATTTGAATATTTTCAATAGTTTCTTCTGAGGATTTTGGGTTGGGGAGTTTTGGGGGATAAAGATTTCTTGTGAGGGGGGGAAGAGAGGATTGGTGTCTCAAGCGTAGGGGCAAAGGAAGGTGGAGGTGTTTGTGTTGGGAGGGGAAGAGGGGGTGGAAGTTTGTTTGTCTGTTACGGTAGTGCGGGGGGAGGGAGGGGAAGGTGTTGGGGTTGTAGTGGTGATTGGAGTTCTGTAGTCAGAGACTGTAGTGTCTGGGTTTAGGATGGCAAAAGAGTTTGACGGGGGAGGTAGGAGGTAGAAGAGGGGGAGTTAGATGTAGGGGGGGGGTAGGAGAATTGGTAGAATGAGCAGTATTACTGGAGTAAGGAGTAAAAGAGAAACCACGTCGACGTGCTTCCTGTCTGGCTTCAAAGTAGTGTGAGTCCCAAATTTGAATCTGAGAGTTGCTACCTCAGACTCAAACTTGTAGGTGGGACAGCCCCTATAAAAACATTATGGGGGGCCCCCACAGTTGGCACATGTGCGTGATTGTGCAGAGCAGTTAGATCGGGTTTTGGCCAGGTTGGGCACATAGTGGGCATCTGGCTGTGGAACGGCAATGTTTGGCTGGGTGTCCTAGACGCCAACAATTTTGGCACTGACGTGGGAGGAGGGTTGGGTTTTGGCGAACAGGGAGGATTTTCCTCCTCTGGAGACTTTAAAGGGAGGTCATGTCTACGGAAGGTAATTTTGGCTATGTTAGTGGGTTTCTTTCGATGACCTCTGGGGGAATGGAGTAAACATTGTACTGAGTTGCATCATAGTCGTTTAGACCGGCAAGTAGGTCTTCTCCACAGTCTGACCAAACTTTTTCATAGACTGGGCAATTTGTGGGGAAATTGAAAATGTTCCGGTGCAAGTATTGGAGGGTTTGGATGGGGTTCTGCAAGGATGGGGTTACCATTAGGTCAGTTAGTTTTGTTAATGCTATAGCTGGTTTTCGGATGTTTTCTGTGACAAGACGGGAGCGGTTTGGGTCGGCTACGGAAAGAGACTTTACCCACTTGTTTTTGGAGACCATTTTTAGGAAGAGAAGGGTTTTTGTCAGAGTAGGGAGCTGTGTAGGGATCACGAAAATTTGGTCCCCTTTGGCTGCGCTAAAAAGAGTATTCAAGATTGTTGTAGAGATAGGGGTAGTAGAAAAGGGGGGGGGGGCGTGACGAAGATGGAGTAGTGTTGAAGGAAGTAGTGTTATGGAGAGGTGGGCAATAAAGGGTGGAAATTTAATAAGGGAGGATGGGGGGTTGATGTTGGAGGTTGTGGGGATAGAGGTGTTGAAAATTTTAGCATGCTGGAAGAGTGGAAATGTTCCCTTTAAAGGGTTTATTGTTGGGTACTGTACTAGGGAGGCATTGATGAGGGGGTAGTTTATTGCAGTGTTCGGAGCCGTGGTCAAAGGAGAGCCTGGGGAATCGGGGGGGTTTACATCGTTGGGGTTATTGATAAAGGGCAAGCCTCATTGCCCCCCCCCAATAGTGGGGATAGGTTTTCATTTCTGGCCATGGTAAACCTGGACTATGTTGGGGAAAAAAACAGTCCACCCCTCAGGGTCCCCTTGAGGGGTAAGGCTAGATAAACTAAAACAGGGAATACCGTGCCCATGAAAGGGAATAGGGAATTATGAAAAGGGAATTATCCTCCTCCTACTCCCTCAGGCCGTTCAGGACAAAGTCAGCCTTTTCATCCTTTCACACGGCTCTCACCCTTAGGAGGTGGTAGCAAAAGGGGTTTGGTAAAGGGGGCAAAAGAAAAGTGGGAAGGAAAAAAAAGCCCCATCAAAATTTTTTGACGAGGGCTGAGCCCCCGGGGTTTTGGGGGTTCCCATCTTGGGTCCCAGTCTCCCCCCTCCTAAGCCCCCCCAAAAACGCTAAAACGGAAAGGGTTTGGGGGTTCCATGAGAAAACTTCCTGTCTGATTGAAAGCCTTCAGTAAGCTCTTTTTTTTTTCTTAACTCTTACTTCATGTATTTTCTTTCTTGTGCCTTTCGGGAAAATTCAAAATACTAAGCCACAAGTAAATTCGAATTCTTACAAGTTTTGGGTTTTTTCGGGGAGGAGACAAAATAATAATAATTCACTTTTTCAAGTTTTTTAATTTTCTACAACAGTAATGAAAAAAATAACAATTAAAACAGAATATCGACGGGCAAAAAGTCATACCGTGATCTACACTAAAACCCTTCCTATTAAATCATTATTTCTAACTTTTTTGTTTTCCAACGGGGTCCTTTAATTTACATTCCAAAATAGTCAGTCGGTTGTGGTTAAAAGAAAAAAAAGAAAAAAAACAAAAAAACAATAAAATACCGCATATCCCAACCCGTAACTTCAAGCCGGGTCCAACTTGGGAGGGCTATTATAGAACTACTTTTACCCTATCGAGCCCGGAAAAGCTTGAATACATATAACTTCATCTATCTAAAGGCATTTTTCTTCTTCCATTTGCCTTTTTTTCCCATTGACTGGGGGCAGCTACTTTACAAATAACATTTTTCTAGGGGAGTTCTTGCAACAGGCCTATTGATGGGGGTGCTGAATAAAGGTAGGATGCTGTATGTTTCGAAGGGCTAAAAATAAAGGAAAAAAAAAGGGAAAACTAACTTACCGGGAAAAAAAACTTAGTTTGTTCCTATTTTAAATGGGTTTTCCGCTACAAAAACCACCATCACCCAATATGCTTTCTAGATACAAGTCCCAAAAATGTACATCTGTTATTTATCCCAAAATAAGGAGGGGAAAATCGAATATGAAAAAAATTCCCCTGAAAAAAAGAAATTTTTTGAGTTTAATTGAAGATCGATTAATTTTTGTAAACAAAATGATTTTATTATATCATGTACAATATCAAGTTTTTTACGTTTAAATATTTCCTTTTGAAACTCACCGCAGGTGAAATTGATCTAACTTTTTTCCTGACTAAAAAAAAAAAAAAAAAAAAAAGATTGCTTAGTAAATCAGTTTTTTTCTCTCTATGCATACTTAACCAACGGTTTTCCCCAATTTGCTAGACAAATGGATAGCACCCACTACGTAATAAGTGAAAAGCAAAAGAGTTTTTTGTCACCAATTATGAACCCCATTCACTGGAATTCCAAATCCAAAGCTAAATGAAAGAAAAGCTAACACAGCTGCACAAGGCTGACTATAAACGTTTTCGATGCAGGTTTCAGGTTAAGTTTTGATAATTTTTTTTCAACTTTGGGGAATTTTTTTTTTCCGCTGAGCCCTTTTACACGTGTATGGATCCAACTGCCCTAAAGTTACAATATCATCAAAAGTACCTAGAAAACGCATAGGAGGTGGGGGGGGTTGATAAAGGGGGACGGGCTAGGAAGGCAAACGAGGGGTGGGGAAAATATTAAAATTTCCACGCCTTTCCACCTCTGCGTTTGGTCACAATAATTTTTCGCGTTGTGAAAATGGCCTTTTATCTATTCACCTATTTTTTATGCATAACCCTCTCTTATCTTCTCTCTCTCTCTTTTTCTCGCTTCATGACTGAACTAGGAGGGGGGTGGTGCGGCAAAAGCTATTTGTGGCAATGGCTGGGGTGCACCGGCCCGATAGTGGGGCCGGGGTTGCTCGCCCAAAACATGGACGATCCGGCTTCAAACCCCCGGGTCTGTTTTGAGTGGGGGTAGCAGTCAAACCAGCCCTATATATGGGGATTTTTGGGGGGGAGCCGCTACAAGCCGAAAAAAAAAGGAATTTTCATAAACATTGTAATGAGAATTTAGGAAGGGGGGAGGGGGAATAACATCAGATACTTCAAGATGCCCTAAAAACAAAAATTAACCTTGAAAACCATGGTCAAGTATTGACAAAACATAATTTATAAAAAAAGTAGTTTCTCCATTAATTTCCAAAAAAGCAAAATTTTTTACTTAGAAAAAGTCCCCTTAAAAAAAAAAAAAAAAAAAAAAAAAAAAATAGGGGAAAATTTTTAGGGGGCTACCTTTATCATACATTGTCCACTTGGGCACTCATTTAACAGTGTTGTTTTTGACACAGGGGTATGATCTCAAAATTTTCGCAGCGTAAAAAGGATCTCTCTAAAAATTTCTCACACAAATGCAAAACTACGAATTTATGCCCCCCCCCCCCCCCCCCCCAAATTAAAAAAAAAACACCACAAAAAACACACCC
>NW_023659064.1:0-2500 GCF_015228065.2 Penaeus monodon
AAAAAAAAAAGAAAAAAAACCCAAAAAAAAAAAAAAAAAACAAACAAAAAAATAAAAATAAAAAAAAAAAAAATTAAAATAATAATTTAAAATAAAAAAATTTGAAAAAAAAAAAAAAAAAAAAATAAAAATAAAAAAATTAAAAATAATAATAAAAAAAAATAATAAAATTTAAAATATTAAAATTTATTTATTTAATAATATATATTATTTATTTATATATATTTTATTTAAAAAATTTAATAATAAAAGAATAATAAAAAAAATTTAAATTGTTTAAAAATAAAATATTAAAAATTTAAAAATAATATGAACAATGTAATTAATATAAAATAAAAGGATAAAAAGAATAATTATTTTTTTTTTCGTATTCGCCATATTCTGTCTTCTTTAAACTTCATTTGTTTCCCGATTTTTTATGCTTTGTTTTTTTTCTCTCTTCTCTTTCCTCTCTTCTCTCTCTCTCTCTCGCCCCTTCTCTTCGCTCTTCCTTTTTCTCTCTCTCTCTTCTTCTGTCCTCTCTCTCTCTCTCTCTCTCTCTCTCCCTCTTTTCCCTTTTTCTTTTACTGTTTTCATTTCTTGTTCGTCATTGGTAGGAGAAACTATTTCGTTTTTCTCTAATGACTTCCTCCTTTCCCTGACATAATGTCTTTAGATTTAGATGATAGATCATGGAAGAAAAAATCAGGGAAAGTTATTTAGTCTACCACACACACCACCACCAGTGTGTGTATAATATATTTATATAATATATTTTATATTAATTATATATATTATAATAAATTTATAATTTTGGGGGTGTGTGTGTGTGTGTGAGTGTGTGTGTGTGTGTTGTGTGGGTGTGTGGGGGGGGGTGTTGGGGTGTATAATTTTTATCTGTACGTGTTTAGTGGGTATATTGTGGTTATATAATATATAATATATATAATTATATATAATATATATATTATTATTTATTTTTTATTATTTTTAATTTTAATTATTATATAATTTTATTAAAATAAATATATATTTAAATAATTTATCATACGTAAATACGAACGTACAGACGCATTCTGTAAAATATAATAATATATTATATATATATTATATTATATTAATAATTTTAATATTTTATATATTATATTTGTGTGTTGTGTGTGTGTGTGTGTGTGGTGTGTGTGTGTGTGTGGTGTGTATTTTGTTTTATGTATTTTTATATATTATATATATTTTATTATTATCATTATTATTATATAAATTTATATTGAATAATAAATATTTAATATATTTTTATATAATATATTATTATATTTTGTATATATATTAAATTTTATTAATTTATTTATATTATATTTATTCATTATATATGTGTGTGTGTGTGTGTGTGTGTGTGTGTGTGTGTGTGTGTGTGTGTGTGTGTGTATATATATTATTATTTATCTTATTTCTAATTTTTTATATTTTATCTATGTTGTTGTTGTTGTGGTGTGTTTTGTGTGGTGTTTGTTTTGTGTGTGTGTGTTTTTGGTGTGTGTGTGTGTGTGTTGTTGTTTATAAACCAAGTTATTAGGCCGTACCTACACCCCCCCCTCAACATCATTAGTAAAAAAGGGAAAAATAAAAGAACAAAAATCAAAGAGCGGAAGAGGCGAACGGTAGGAATGGCAGCCCAGCTCTCTTCCTCGAAATTTCCCGGGACAAAGTGACGTATTTTCACCCGATTCCAAACTCTTGTTATCTAAGCCAAGGATGACGTCCCTGTTGTAAAGATAGCCCGGGGGAAAACTTGCAAGGTTTCGCACCTGAATTAACTGGCCCTCTGGAATCTTCTCACTTCTCACTCACTCTCACTTGTTTCTTTCTTTTTAATTTTCATTTTTCTCATTTCTTTTATTTATTTATTTTTTTTATGTTTTGTGTGTGTGTTACTTTCCTTATATCCTGTTTTTATCGATTATTCCTTTACTGTTTATTGATTTTTTCCCAATTTTCGTTATATTATAACTATCAATACCGTTGCAATCAAATATATATTTAAGCTAGATTAACGTTCGTAGATATCAAGCCTCTACGACCATTTCTGGTTATGCAACAGGAAGACTTCCCGTTGCAAATCTCAGTTGCAACAAAGACCAACCTCTGTTCTGCGCATCAAACGTTCGGGTTCCGCCCCTTTTCAACACGATCCTCAACCCCCTAACCCCAAGCCTCCCCCTATCCCCACCCCATGCCCCCAAGGAACCCTCGCCTTAGACACACACCCTTTTTTTCCCCTTCCTGGTTGCCTCCCCCCCTCTCCCTGCCCCCACCCCATGCTCGCAAAGCAAGAAAAGAGAAAAAAAGAGGAAGAAAAAAAATAATAAAAATAAAATACGAAAGTGCAAAAATACAATATACACAAATGCACAAATACACACAAATACACATACACACAAGCACCCTCTCCCCCCACACACGCAAAATACACACCATGCACAAGTACCCCCCATTTTTAAACCCCAACTACACAACACACACA
>NW_023659064.1:10000-22276 GCF_015228065.2 Penaeus monodon
TATATATATATATATTATATTAAAATATTATACATATATAAAAAGAGAGAGAGAACGAGAGAGAGAGAGAAAGAAAGAGAAAAAAAAGAGAGAGTGGGAAAAGAACAGAGGAAAGAGAGAGATAGAGACAGATAGATAGATAAATAGATAGATAGATAGATAGATAGATAGATAGAGAGAGAGAGAGAGAGAGAGAGAAGATAGAGAAGAGAGAGAGAGACTGAGAGAGAGAAAGAGAAATGAGAAAGAGAAAGAGAAAGAGAGAGAGAGAGAGAGATTCAAAGAGAGAGAGAGAGAGAGCAGACAGACAAACAGACAGACAGACAGACAGACAGACAGACAGACAGCAGATAGAGAAGAGAGAGAGTAGGGAAAGAGAGAGCGAGAGAGATTAATTATTTTCTATTTTCTAGTCTCGCTATTTTCTTCTCTTATGCGCGATTGTATGTGGGACAGCATGAAAATATCATGCAAATTGTTTTACCTCCATTCAAAAACAATTTAGATAATGGACTTCCAGTAGTAACAATTTAGCTTTAGATAAAGTAACAACCTTTACAAAGTTTTTTTTTTTTTGGGGCTTTTTTTTTGTCCCTCTTTTTTTCTTCAATTTTTTTTTTTTTTTTCTTTCTTTTCTTTTTTCTTTTTTTTTTTTTTTGGTTCATTAGTTTGTGATTTTGTTTTTTGTATGGTTTCATGTCCATTCCATGTACTTTTTACGTTTAATTATATGAGTGCGCTTTGTGTGTTGTGTGTGTGGGTGTGTGTTTGTGTGTGTGTGTATTTTCTTTTTTTTATGAATTTTTCGGGTTTAAGTGCTTTGTAAGAATTGAATTTTATTGGTTTTTTTTTGTTTTTGGGTGTGGGTGTGTGTGTGTGTGGTGTGAGAGAGAGAGGGAAAAAGGAGGGGAGAGGGGGAGAGGGGGAGGAGAGAGAGAGGAGAGGAGAAAAAGAGGAGAGGAGAGAGAGAAGAGGGATGGGGGGGGGGAAAAAGGGGGGGGGGGAGTGAAAAGGGGGGGATGGGGGAGAGAGAGGCAGGGGGGAGGGAGGATTCAAGAGGGGGGGAAAAGAGAGAGGAAGAATATAGAGAGAGTTAGGGTACTTGTGTGTGATATTTGACGCCAAACAGAGGGTTTTTACCCATTAATTAGAATGGAAAAAACGATCCTCCTCCCCCCCCCCCCCCTCACCCTCACCCTCCCCCACCCCTCCCCCCCTCCCCTCCTCCTCCTTTCCCTCCTCCCCACCCCCACCTCCCTCCCCTCCCCCCCCCCCTCCTCCCCCCCAAAAAAACCACAATCCCCCCCTTTCCTCCTTTTCTCCTTTTCTTCTCCTCTTTTCTCTCTTTCCCCTCTCCCTTCCCCCTCCCCCCCCCTCCCCTCCCCCCCTTAATCTCATTCTCCCTTCACCCCCCTCCTCCCTTTTCCCCCTCCTCCTCTTCCCCCACTCTCTCATCCTCGCCCTTTCCCTAAAACCCCCCCCGTCACCCCAACCCCCCTTCTTTTCCTCCTCCTTTATCCCTTTTTCCTTCCACTCTCTCTCCACCCCCTCCCCCCTCATCTCCATCCTCACTTCTTCTTTCCCCCATGGTTTAAGTCTCGAAATAACCTTTAAATACAAATATGAAGTTTAAAAACAAAAAAGAAAAAAATAAGGACAGTAAAGCAACGAAATGGGATTGGGAGGCTAACAAAAAAAAAAAATGTTGAAAGTAAAAAAGAAAAAAAATAAAATAAAAACCAAAATGTCAATAAAAAAAATAAAGGAAAAAAAAGTAACCAGAATAACATCTGAAAAAAAAAAGGGGATAAAACAAAAAATTGAAATTAAACGGAAAGAATTTTATTCTTAAAGAAAACCCAACAAAGATCGACTTTATAGAATGGCAGAGAGAGAGAGAGAGAAAAAAAAAAAACAAAAAGGGGGAAGGGGAAAGAGAGAGAAAGGGGGAGAAGGGGATGGAGGGGGGAAGGGAAAAAAAGAGAGGGGAAAGAAGGAGAAACGGGGGGGGGAAAGGGGAAAAAAAGGAGGGGGGGAAAGGGGAAGGGGAGGAAAGGGGGAAAAAGGGAGAAAAGGAGAGGAGGAATAGAAGAAGGGGGGGAAAAAATAGGAGAGGGGAAAGGGGGGAAGGGGAAGAGAGGGGGGAAGGGAGAAGGGGGGAGAGGCCCCAAGGGACGACAGGAAGGAAAGGAAAGGAAAAAGAGAGGGGGGAAATTGAGGAGAGGAACAAAATAAAAGTAGGGGAGGAAAGGAAAAAAAATGCAAGTACAGAGGAAAAGAACAGAGAGACAAGGGGAAGAGGGGTGGGGGACGAAGGGGCAAAAGGGGAAGGGAGGGGAGGGGCCAGGGTGGGGGTGGAGGTTTGGGGGGGCTGTGGAGGTGTTAATCACTTATGGAATTATGTCAAGTCTTAATAAAGTTGGGGCTTTGTGGAGAGAAGCCTGTCCGGGTTTTTTTGCTGCGCCGCTGGGCTTTTGGGGAAATTTCGTGCGCCCGTTGTGGGGGGGGGGGGGAGTTTTTGTCGTTGGGGGGGAGTTTCTGTGGGTTTTGAGGGAGTTTCTAGGGTCGTTGGGGGGATTTTTGTGTCGCTTTTGGGGGTTTTTTCTGTCGTTAGGGGGAGCTTTTTCTGGGTTCATTGGGGGGGGTTTTGTGTCGTTGTGGGGGGTTTTCTGTTTTTTGGGGGAATTTTTCTGGGGGGAGTTTTGTGCCCATTGTGGGGGTTTTTCTTCGTAGGGAGGCTCCTGGCGTTGGGGGGGGAGTTTTGTGTCTTTGTGGGGGTTTTTTTTCGGGGTTGGGGAATTTGTTTCTTTTGTGGGGGGTTTGTTTCTTTTGGGGGGGTTTTTTTGTCTTTAAAGGGGAAGTTTGGGTCGTTGTGGGGGAATTTGCGTGGGTTGGGGGGGGTTTGTGTCTTTTGGGGGGGAATTGTTCCGTTATGGGAAGTTTGTTCGTTGGGGGGAATTTGCGTCGTGGGGGGGAGTTTGTCGCTGTGGGGGATTGTGCCCCCGCTGTGGGGAGTTTGTGTCCCCTGGGGGGGAGTAGGTTTTCACGTGCCCTTTTTTTTTAGGGGGGGGGATTTGTATTTCCCTTTTGTGGGGAATTTTTTTGATGTGGGGATTTTTGTACATCCTTTTTTGGGGGAGTCTGTAAACCGTTTTTTGGGGGAGTTTGTGCCCGGTTGTGGGGATTTTTTACGTCGTCGTGGGGGAAATGTGTGTCACTGTGGGGGGGAATTTCCCATTTTTGGGGGGGGGGGTGATTTGTATTTAAATGGTGGGGGGTTTTTCGTCGTAAAGGTCTTTGGGGGGGAAAATTTTTTTCCTCTTCTTCATTTTCTATTCACCCATTATCTTCATCTGTATCTCCCTTCCATCTCCTTTTTTCCATTTTCTTCTGGGGGGGGGTTTATCCTCCTCTCTCTCTCCCCTTTCTTTTTTCCCCCTCTCTCCTCTCCTCTCTCTCTCTCGTCTCCTTTTTCCTTCTCTCTCTCTCTATTTATATTTTATATATTTTATATATATAATAAAATAAATTATATATAATAAAATACTACACACTACACACACCCCACAAAAACACACACCCACACACACACACAACCACAAACTTGTATTCACACACACACAAATATTTTATATTATATAAAAATTATTATATATATATATTTTATATTATATATAAAATATATAGATTATATATATATATATGATTTAAAAGATATATTTATATATATTATATATAATTATTTTATATTATATATAATTATAAATATATACATATTATTATATCATATGTATTAATACATAATAATATATATTTCCCTATATATATTATAAAATATTTATATATAAAATATATTTTATAATATTATTACTTGGGTAAACCCTACCTATTATATATATATTAAAATTTAAATATATCTATATATTTTTATATCATCATAATAACTTCAAATATATATATATACATATAAAAAATATTATAATTTAAATATATATACGTCATCACCCATCACATTTTCCATCAGCCTGGGTCGTCCACTGCAGGACGGGGCCTCTCCCCAATTTTTTCCAACTTTGTCTGTCTTGGGGTTTTTTTTTTCCGTCTGGGCCCCCCCAATTTTCCTTTTATTTCGTGGGGCGCCATTTTGTATTGGTCGGGCCCCTTGGTTCTTTAAATTTACTATAGCCCAGTCTTTTACATTCTTTGTCCACTTTTTTATCTGTCCCCCGATGTATATGACCTGCCCATTGCCATTTTTTTCTTTTTGATGCTCGCAAAAAATATCTTCTTTTTTTGGCTTTTCCCCTGACCCACGTCCCCCTCATCCTATCTCTTAGGCAATTCCCAGAATCATCTTTCCATCCCCTTTGGGCCTTTTAGTTTCCTCCCCAAAAATTTGGTTTAGTCCATGTTTGGGACCCCTAGGTCAAATTTGGTAGGACCTTTGGTTAAAGACTTTTTTTTTAAACATAAGGGCAAAAAACCCCTCTTAGTAGCTACTGTGTCTCCCAAAAGGGCGCTCCACCTAGACTGATGCGCCCGTTTAAATTTCCTTTTCGCTAAAAAAATGTTTTTTGCCCTGTACGAGTTGGCTAGGTAAAATAAAACTTTTCCACTCCCCTCTAGCACTTCGCCTTGTACTTGTATCTGTTCGAACTGAATTTCTTCTGTTGACATGACCCTTGGGGTTTTTTTTCTTTTTCATCCGAACCCCTTTTTCAGATTTTCTCTTTTTGATCATTTAATATTTTCGCATTTCTTTTGCAGATTCACTGAAGAGAAAATATCATCTGCAAATTTTGATTTTTTTTGAATTGGGCTCCTATTTTGATCCCCTTTTTCCTTTCCACTTTTATTTTTTTTTAAATATTTCCTCAAGAAAAGCGAAAAATTTTTTTGGTGAGAGGGAAACCCATCCTTCAACCCCTTTTTTTTAATTGGGTATTTTGTGGGTTTGGGAGGGGCTTATGGTTGCTGCCCCATCTTTGTTTTTCCCCTTCCCAGTATTTTACAATATACCCCCTTTTACCCCTTTTTCGGATAGCTTCTAGTACTGCGGGGTGTCTCTACAGGTCGAATGCCTTTCGAATCGATAAATGCCATACACGGGGTTTTTCCTAATTCGTTTTTTTTTTTCCTTTTTTTGGGGTGACGTGTGGATGGGGTCTGTTTTTTGAAAATCCACTGCAAAACCCGCTGTTCTCTAGGCTGGTTAGAATCCGAGGGTCGAGATGGGGGTTTGGGTGATTTTTTTTGTGAAAATTTGTAAGTAGCTGAAAGTGGGGCTTTTTTGCCCTTTAGTTCTTTGCCCCCTTTTCCCGCCCCCTTTTTTTTATGTATCAAAAAAATTGGGTTCTTTTTTTAAAGGCTTTCGGAGTTTTCCCTTTTGAAAAGGCATTTTTTTAAAAAAGATTGGCTATTTCACTTTTTTGGAAATTTTTCTCCTCCCTCTTTTATAAGGTTTTATACAATTTCCCATTTTCCTCCGGTTTTTTTTCCCTCTTTTACCCTTTAAGCGCTCTTTTTTTTTCTTCCGTGTTTTATTGGGTACGTCTCTAGTTCCCCCCGCTTTCCCGGGTTTCTATCCGGTTTGTTCATTTGAGTTGTATAGATCCCTGAAAAGTCCTCCATTTTTCTTATGATTTCATTCTTATTTTGTTACTTCCCCAATCTAGTTTTTTTTTGCATAAATTATTTTTCCCCATCCCGAGCCCTCCTTTTAACTTTTTCTCATGCTATACCTGATATCACTGTTTCATTTATTTTTTTGATTTAAATTTTCCGTCCTTTTCCCTTTTTTTTTTAAATTTATAGTTTTTTGGTTAGTTGGGGCTATTCTATTTGCCCCTGTTTGGCCAAATTATTTTCATGCCCCTATTTTTTTTTGCAAAAGCTTTTTAGTTTCTACCGGGAAATTTCTGGAGCTTTTTCTTGCGGTTTTTAAACCCCCAAATTCTAGTGCAGAAATTTCCCTTTTTGATGTCATTGAACTGTTTGTTGTTTGGTCAATTTTTAATCTCGTCGCGAAAGTGAAAGTTTAAAGGGTTAAAAATTCCGGGCGCTTTGGGTTTTAAGTTAGCTAAAATTTTGGGTGTGGGTTTTTTTATGATTTTCAAACCCTTTCCCTTTTGAGGGTAAATTTTTTGGGCCCCCCCTGACCATTCTATGGTCGCTGCCAAAAATTTACTTTATTTAAAAACACATTTTTTTAAATTTTTCCGCGCCCATTTGAAATTATAAAATCAATTTCCCTTTTTATGTCAAATGGCGAAATTCCCAAATCCATTCCGCTTTTAGTCTTTTTTTGAAGAAAAGTATTCAGGATTTTGAGTGTCGACCCCCGCAAAAACAAATAGCATTTTTCCCCCCTCATTCCCAGTCCCCATTTCCCTGATTCCTATTGCGGTTTTTTCCTATGGGCTTTTTTTACCCCTTTTTTTCATTAAAATTTTTCCCCCTTATTATTGTGAAAAGGGTTTTTACTCCTCGCTGGCTAAAAGAACATCTTCATAGAAGCTCTCTATTTCTTCATCACTGTGGCTCGCTTGGAGCTGACTTTAACAAACTTTAAGTTGTACCTAGTTTTAGTTTTTTTTGTTGTGAAGCCCCTCTTTTTGCTTATACTATAGAATTCCACGATTTCTTTTTTAAACTTTTTTGAAAAAGGGAAACCCCCTCCTAATTCCCTTGCTACCCTGGGGGTTTTCCCCCCCAAAAAGAGCCCATTTTCCCATTTAGTATCTTCCCGTTTTTTTCCCCTAGTCTTCTAACCTCACAGAGTCCTACAATATCCCATTTTATAAAGAAAGTTCCTCATTAATGCCCAGTAAGTCGGATTTTTGTTCTCCCTTTCCCCCTTTTATTTTTATGTGTAAAGGTTCATCAAAGTGGGGCGGCCCTTTTTTGTCTGGGGTTCTTTTGCCCCTCTGCTCTGAAAAAACCGATCACCGCCCTTTAAACCCGGGGCCCCTTCGCCACCGGGAAGAGGCCGTTGCTCTGTTTGTGCCGTCAGGGGTTTTTTTTATTGAAGTATAAAAGGCCCAGTTTAAACCCCCCCCCTACTGGGTTAGGGGTATCTTGGTGGGAAGGGGGGTAGTTTTGCCGGGGTTCCCCTGAAAACCCCCCCACAGGGGTTTGGGCCCCGTCTAGCGCTACTTATCTTTCGCCCCGCACGGCCTGCTCACTAAACCAGGGTTATACTCCCGTGAAGTTTTTCCCTTTAAATATCAGAAGTGTCTTTTATGTGATTGTATTTTAACACTGATTTATTTATGTTCATGTCCCCCGTGCAGACACAGGTTTTTTTCCCTGCAAATGCACGCAATGTTTTATTTTTTTTGCCATGCACACGCAAAATATACACCTTTACATATGCTCCCTTGTATGTGATTTTGCATACACCTCTTACATTATAAATAACTCCCAAACCCTCGTGTTTCCCATGTGTAAAACGCAAAGCGCACATTTAATTCGCATACAACCCTCTACTCACCCCCATGTATGCGGCACACAAAAAACCCGCCATACTCCCGGGGGAAACTGCTTATGACTGGATATACACACATAAAATAGCCAAAGCTTTTGCTGCGCCCCACGTATTGCGCACTACTTTGGGACCTACTCATGCTACCATATAAATTCACGCATACGTATACAATACACGTATACATATACCTCTACCGCACATTTTACTTCTACACATTTACGCAAAGTATCCCTTACTTTACTCACCCTACTATTTCATATATATACACATAACATAACATATTCAATTAACACATACATATACTACACATACACTATACACAAAACACACATACACATATACATGCACTACAAAACACTCGCACACAACCACATCATATACATACACACGCATATGAATTATAAAATAAATATCGTATATCCCATTTTTAAAATTGCTACTCTTCCCTAACACCGCAGGATCGTACCACACACACACACGCATACATCTGCGCGTTTTTTGGGGGGGGGATACCACCCACACTCGGCACACACGTTTTTCACAGCTCTTGCATGAGGTACATACACACTCCATTATAAGGGGCCCCCTTTCATTTTAATGTGCATAAATTTTAGGCTTAAGACGGAGGGGGGTGATGTGGGAGGGGAGGGGTTTTTGGGTGATAGAATGGGGGGGGATGGGGGTTTGGGGTTTGGTTAGTTAGAAAGGGGGGTTTTGTATCTGGGGAAATTTTTTGGGGAAAAGGGGGGGCGGGATTCCTTACGGTTTCTAAGCCTACCGCCCGGTTTCCCTCGGGACAGCCCGATTTTCCATCCTTGAATTAAAACCCCTTTTTGAGTGCCTAGTTTATCTGGGATCTTCTTCGGGTGGGTGTTATATTTGTCGCTTATGGGAAACCCAAATTTTAAAACCACCTGTTTTTTTTTGATGTCTGTACTTACCTACTGGCGGTTTTGGGGGTGTTTTCCCCTTAAACGAATCTACCTTGGGGGAAAATGTTGGGACTTGCGATTTTGGGTTTTTACTCGGGACCGGTTTAAGCTTTTATTTTTTTAATTATTATTTTTTTTTTTTGTAAATTTTTTTTAATTTTTGGGAATTTTGTTCTGTTTTTTGGGGGGGTGATTTTTTTTTTCATTAGTTTTTATCTATCGGGCCCCTCCTTTGATAAGCCGTAGGGTATGCCTTTTTTAGCACGGTAATGAAGTCTAAACTTCCTAGTTGGCACTTTCTGGGATATTATTTTATTATATATATATATAATATATATATATATTATTATATATAAAATATATAAAATATATTTTTATATATTATATATATTATATCCAAAACTTGGTAGTAACATTTTCGTTTTTTCGCGTATAAAAAAGGGGAATATGTTTACTACTTTTGTTAAATGGGGGGTAATGTACTAAGGGAATTGTTCTTCTCTGTCACAAAAAACAGTTAAGGATGTGGCCCTTTCATTTAACCACACACACACACACACACACCAGCACATTCAAACACCCCTCATATATATATATTATTTAATATAATATATTATATATATATATAATATATTAAAATATTTATATAATTTTAATTTATAATATTTATATATATATATAACATAATCATCATACTGCATACATATATAGATACATGGTCTACACCACACACACACACACACCACCAACACACAACACACCCACACACACCCCCCACACACACACACAACCCCTACAAAACACACCACACACCCCACATAACCCACCACACACCCCACCACACACACCACACACACACACACACACACACACACACATATTATATATATATATAATAATTTATAATATTTTTATATATATATATTATCATTTTAATATATAATATATATATAAAATATTTTTATATATATATATATAATAATGTTAACATGCCTTGTGTTGTGTGGTGTGTGTGTTGTGGTGTGTGTGTTGTTAGGGGGTGTTATGTATGTATTATATATATTTATTTAAAAATATAATATATATTATATTATATAATATAATTAATAATTTAATTTTACTATATAATTTTTTATTTATATATACGTTGTGTGTGTGGTGTGTGTGTGTGTGTTGTGTGTGTGTGTTGTGTGTGTTGGTGTGGTGTGTTGTGTGTGGTGTGTTGTTTATTTTTTGTGTGTGTGTAATACACCACACCACCCAACACACCCCCCAAACCCCACCCCACAACACACACACCCAACCATAATATATTAATATATTAATAATATATATTATATATATTATATAATATTTTATATATATATATATCTATTTTGTCGTAATTTAAAAATATATAAATTGTAATTACATTTCTATATATATATACATTATATATTATTTATATATATTATCTTTTAAAATTTTAAAATTTTGGTGTGGTGTGTGTGGTGTGGTGTGTGTGTGGTTTGTGTGTGTGTGTGTGTTTGTGTGTGTGTGTATGTGTGTTGGGGTGGTATACACAACACACACACACACCACAACACACCACCACACACCCCCACACACACATATATTTTATATAATATATATATTTTAATATATATATATATAATATATATATAATGTTATAAATAAATATATATATACAATATTTTATATTTTATATATATTATATATTATCTATATATATAATATATATGTGTGTGTTTGTGTGTGTGTGTGGGTGTGTGTGTTTTGTGTGTGTGTGTTTGTGTGTGGTGTTGTTGTGTGGTGTGTGTGTGTATTTAATTTTATTTATATATATATATATTATGATATATTATATATTATTATATTTCAAATATTAATCATTAATATATATTATATATTTATATTAATTATATATTATATCTATTAATATATATATATAATATATTATATTATAATATATGCATTTTTATGTGCCTGATGCGTGTGTTTTTGCCTTCCCCGCATGTCCTCGAGCTTCACCCCAATAGACGACTTTGTACACCCCCCCCCCAAACCCAAAAACACCGCCCTCCCCCCCGGCGATCTCTGTCAGTCCTTCTCGGCCCATTGCACAGGAGGGTCCCCCCAATGGACCCAATTTGCGTCCACTCGACAAATAAACGAATATATTGCAACTCTCTGTCCCGCAGCTTCCCCGAATTTATTTATTTCAGCAAATGCCCGACCAGGAATTGAGGGGGTCTGTCTCAAGATTTTCCGATTTTCTGTTTGTTTTTGGGTGTTTTTTGTGTTGTGTGTGTGTGTGTGTGTGTGTGTGTGTGTTGTGTGTGTGTGTGTGTGTTTTGGTCTGTGTGTAGAGTAGCCGGGTTTTGTTTGTGTTTTTTTGTGACTGTGGGGATGGCATGTACATTCACACATACACTCTCATATGCTGCTGCTAAAAAGACTCGGCTGTCGGAGTTGAGCAGGCCAATCTCGCGCTTTCTTTTTTTGGCACGAGGATATTTTATGCAAGGACAAACGACTGAAAAAAAAATCATGGTTGTGTAGTCACTTTTAAAGGTCTGGGCGTCTGTAGCCACTATCCCAAAAGGGCTCCCCTACTCAAAACCCTGAAGGGGGAAAATTTTCACTTCATTCCATTTTAAAAAAGATAAACCCCCTGACACTTTTGAAATGCGATACAAATTTTCTGTAGGTTAAGTTTATTTTGCTATTAGATAGAAGGGTGATGGTTTTACTCGGGGTTGTAAGACTGAGGGGTTAATAATTTCATTCAGTTAACTTATTTATAACAGTTATTACATTTTTTCCCCCCATGGGGTAAATTCCTTAAATTTTAAGTGTCAGTTCCCGAATAACCTTTAGTTCATAAAACAAGACTCTGTAAATAAAATCGGTCGACAGTCGTATTTACTTCTTCGTCACTAAACCATCGCCTTTGTCTCGTTACTCTTTTTTCGTTTCTCGTCCCTCCTCTAAAAAAGAAGTGTTTTGGGGCTTTCCCCCTTTAAACCCTAAATTTGCAGTTATTTCAGGGCCTTACTTTCGTTTGCCAACCCCGAAAGGTGTACGTTCTCTTGGCAGCAGGGAAAGCCACCGTAACTTTTTAAAAATAAAGCGATAGAATGGCGGTTTAAACTTTTTTTTTGATATTTTGTTATAGTAATTCATGTTTGCGATACCTGCCGCTTTCTTTGGGAAATTCTACAACAACCCAAACGGTTTTTTTTAAAAGAAGGGGTATTTCATTTTATAGAAGTTTCCCTTCGAACCAAATTCCTAATGATGTCCCTCGTTTTTTTTAAACCAGGATGCTATTTTGGGCGCTAGGGGGAAAAATTTCTTATTATTCCGTAAAATTAAAACAGTGCATGGGGCTCTACAACGATCGCTAGGGAAGGGAAAGCTCTTTACACCCGCTTTCGCATTATCTTTTAATTCACAGGGTTATTTTTAAAAAACGGGTGTCATTTCTGCAGTATTAGTATTTTCTTTATCTTTATGTGTCCTGCTTTTCACAAATTTCCAAAAGGGAATTTTTTTTCATATGGTTTGATAGCTTCCTGTTGTGTGTTGGGGGTGTGTGTGTGTGATAATATACACACCCACACACACCACACCACACACACAAAGCACAAACACACACACACACACAAAACACACATTATATATATATATAAAAATATATATATATATATATTAAAAATTTTAAAAATAATATATTTAAATAAAATATTAATATATATAATTTTATATATATATATAATATTATTTATATATATATATATATAATACAAAAAAACACTACCCCAAAAAAACTAGCCAGTTCTCCTTAGGGAAAAA
>NW_023659065.1:0-22272 GCF_015228065.2 Penaeus monodon
AATGCCTTTTTATGAAACTGAAGCGATTGAGCCGGAAAAAATCTATAAATAACCTCTCTTTTCTGCGTATCTGTGTGGGCCTCGCGAAATATTTAAATTACCCCGAATCACACAATGCTAGGGATTCCCAAACATCAACGACTCGAAGATGTGAGAAGGTTGATTAATACGAATAATGTTCTGCTTAAAACCAGCCCAAAATTAAATAAAACGGACTAACCGCGGGGCACACCGTCTCAAGGTGCCGACAACGAAAAACTTTGATTTATTGTCCTACTGTCAACGACGAGCCGATCTTTTTACGTTTACGCAACCCCAGCAATTGGGGCAACCCGGGGCACAGATATGGGGAAGATCCTACCTTATTAAAAATAATACTTTCAAATGAATTGCTTACATGCTCCGTTCTAGCGCCGATAAAAGGGGTTCCCCAAAAAAGCAAGAACAATCAGGGTTAACCCCCAAGGGTCAACAAAAAAAAACCCAAAATTTGGGGAATAAAGCTCTCTTGACCCTTCTCACTTGCCCCCAAACCCGGGAAAAGGAAAAGTGGGTCGGTCAAGAGGGGAAAAAACCCCTTTTTCTCACCCAAAAAAGGGGCGCTTAGGGGGGAGGGGGAACGAAAAAAAATAAAATGATATTCGTATAAGATAAATCACGAACGGCGTTAAATTTTTTTCAATAAACCAAAAATCTCAAAAAACGAGAGAATCAAACTACTTAAACTAACGAACGATTTTCATGTTTATTGACCACTCTTGATCCCCCGGGAAATGTGATCGAGGTCAAAAGAATGGTGAAACTGCCCTTTTGCTGTCACTTTTTACCTCCCCCCCCCCCCCAAAAAAAAAAAGGCTTAAACATATATGGGAAAAGCAAAATGGAAAGGAAAAAGAAAGGGGCCCCAAACATGTACTTACTGTTTTTGTTTCGTTTTTTTTTTTCCCATGCTTAAAACGGTCGGCGATTTTCTTCGAATTTGCGTTCAGCTGCAAACCGGAAGGACACCCAGCGCCACCCCCCTGACACCAGTTTGTAAAGGGTGATCCTTATACGGGTGGCAGGGGGTTTTTATACTGGTATTGGCTTTACTCTTTTTTCTAGAGTTGACACACAATAAGGAAACACACAGACATGTCTAGTTATAGGGGTAATCGCGTTATGCGGTCCGGCCAGCACCCGAAGGAGAGGGCGAAAGTGACCTTACCACGTCGGGTGCTTGGCACAACTCGCGAGGCTTGGTCTCCTGGGTAAAATAGTGCCTTTCCCAGCTGCGGAAGCATGAAGCAGCTGGGGGGGGCATGGGGGGAGCGAGGGGGGGTCCCGATCCGCATGATCCTGTACAGTGTGTGTGGGGGGGGGGGGGGGGTTGTGTGTTATAATATATTTAAAATTTTATTATTATATATGTATGTATTTTTAAAGGGTGTCGGGGTAATCCCTTTCGCCACCTGTCAAATATGGCGGGGCCCCGTGAAACAGGATAAAGGGAAAGGGCCCCGGGTGGGCCCTTTTACTCTAAAAAACAAAGCAGAAGCATACCGAAAAATTGATATTCCTCAAAATCCCTAAAGGGGGGGCGCTGTGGATAATGGGCTACTCTCACCCAAAAGCAACCACCCAGTTCAAAAAAATAAGGCTTTTCGGCGGTACAACCGAAACCCCCGTAAATATACAAACACACCGTCTTTCATCGCACAAGGGAGGACCCTTAATAGGGGGTTTTTTGAAAACAATTTAAAAAAACAAATTTGATATACCCACGCAACAGCGGGTTAAAACTTCAAAAGTGTATCAATAAAACCCAAAATATAAAAATAAAAATAAAACAAAAAAATAAAAAAAAGGTAACAGAAAACAAATTTTTTTAATGTAACAAAAGACTGATCTCAACACGTAAAAATACTTCCAAAAGGTTCAATGTAAACCATTAAAAAAAATAGGAATAAAACAATAAAATTTAACAAAGAGTAACTAAAATACAATGTTTAGGTATCATAAAGACTGAACTCAAACTTTGAAATGAATAGAACAAAGGGCAAAATACCTGACTTAAAAAAAAGTAAAATATTAAAAAGGGTTACAGACAAAAATGCTCACAATACACTTAAAAAAATGAAGGGAAACCTTCAAATTCCAGAGACAAAAAGAAAAAAAAAAATCCCTTGCCCAAACTTTAAATTTTTTACAAAAAAAGAAGGATTAAAATACTTACAAAAAAAACAATTAGACTTCATATTCTCAAAAGAAAAACATAAAAAGGGAAAGAACGAGCGGCATATTATTTGCAATGCATCGTTTTCAAAGTCCCGATCGAAAAATGTAAACATAACTTTTAATCAAAAACAAACTTCATAATAAATTTCAACTGTACAGAAAAAATTTCTTTTTACAAAAAAAAGGGCTCACGGAAAGGACAATGAAATGGGGAAAGGGGGGCGAGTTCAAAGTGTCAGAATAAAAAAGCAGCCGAAAAAAAAAGGTAAAAGATAAAGTAAATTTAAAAAAGGGAAAGAGGTGGGGTGTAGTTTTGTAATTAAATATAGAAAAGCCCCAAAATTTTTCAGAGGAAAAGTAATACCCCAAAATAAGGGGAAAAGGGAGTAGTAAAAGGGGGAGAAACGTAAAGGGACTAAAGAAGGTAAAAGCAACAAACTGGGGTACGGGAAAGGGGAAAAGCTATGCTAGGGTAGGGGAAGGAATGGGTAAATAAGAGGAGGGGGGAAGAGGAGAGAGAAAAAAGAGAAGGGAGGTAGTGAAGGGGAGAGAGACAAGAAAGGGGGGGGAGAGAGGGGAGAGGAAACAGAGGGAGGGAGTGGGAGAGAAGGAGTGAAACAGGAGGAGGAGGTGGGGGAGAAGAGAGAGAAACAGGAGGAGGGGGGTGAGAGAGAGAGAGACGAGAGGGGAGTGGAAGACAGAAGGGGGAGGGGGAGAGCAAGGAGAGAAAAAGAGGGGGAATGAGAGAGAGGAAAACAGAGAGGAGGGGGTGAAGGAGAGGAAAAGAGGAGGGGGGGGAGGAGAGAAAGAGAGAGAGAAAGGGAGGGGTGAGAGGGAGATGAAAAATGGAGTGGTTAAAAAAAAATAAAACAGGATCAGGGGTGGGGAAAAGAAGACGGGGGGGGAAAGAGAAGGGACCTGGGAACCACATTGTACATTTTATATAATTTGTGTTTGTAAGAGGGTTAGAACTCTTTAACGTGGTTTATACAGTTGGCAGTGATAGTGGTTAAAGGCTTGACTCCTTTTTTTAGGGGATACAACATAAGGGAAAAAGGGAAAAGATTAAAGGGTAAAAGCACTGAGCCGCCGGGGTTTTTGGGTGCCTTAGCCGTCGGGTTTTTGGCACGAACTATAAGCTAGTCTCCTTGGGATAATTTTGGGCGCCCCCCGCATGTGGGGTTTGGGGAATAGTGGAAGCTGGGGGAAAAATCAAACCTGCCGCATGGGGGGACAAGGGGAGGTCACCGTTCCGACTGTTTAAAGACCTCCACACCGTAAATGTGTGTGTGTGTGGTGTGTTTTTTGTGTGTGTATATATATAGTATATATACATATATTGTTTGGGGGTGTGTGTTGTGTGTGTTATATATATATATATATTAATAATATTTTAAAATAAATATTGTATATAACTAATGTATGTGTGTGTATATATACAATATACACATTTTATATATATAATATATAATTATATATAATTATATATTAATATAATATTATATATATTTATAATATATATTTATATATAATATAAATTTTATATTATTATATATATATATATATATATATTATATAATAAATATATATATGTGATATACATATAGTGTGTGGGTTTTGTGTGTGTGCATGTGTGTGTGTGCATGTGTGTCTTCATATGCTAATCATTTCTGACTAAGATCCGTGGTGTTTTCCAAAGGGTCCCATCTAAATAGGGAAACCTTCCTCAGCGGGCGTAGAGACAATTATATCTGATCTCGTTTACCCTCATTTGTGCCAAAGGCGCCAAGGCGCCACCCCCCCCCCCGGGCGGGGACCCCCAGACCCCCCGGGGGCCCCTTTAGAAAACGGCGTACCTTGCGGGCCCCCACGGGCCCCGCCACCACGACAAAGCCAAGCCCAACGGGCGGGGGGGCGCGTGCCGAACCCACCTCCAAGGGGTCCGGCGGGGCCCCCTAAGGTTTGAAAAAAAACCCCCTGTACACATTTTCCCCCCCTTTTTTTACTCTTTCCCTTCCTTTTCCCATAATGTG
Organism: Penaeus monodon; assembly: GCF_015228065.2. Lineage (NCBI taxonomy): Eukaryota > Metazoa > Arthropoda > Malacostraca > Decapoda > Penaeidae > Penaeus > Penaeus monodon. The sequence goes on from NW_023659065.1 coordinate 4,251, forward strand.
TTTTTCTGTTGTTTTTTTTGTTTTAAAAAACTGTGGCAAATGGCCTTCTCACCACCCCCAGAGCATTTTCCGTGGTCAAAAAATGGGAAAAAAACTGAAATTTGGTTTTTATTTAGTTTTTTTCCTCGTTTTAAATTTATGTTTTTTTTTTGGGTTGGTTTTAAACTTTTACAAATACATTTTTTTATCTATTCCTCCCCTCAGATGAATTTCTTTTTTATTGTGGGGAAAACAGGAAAGGGTAAAGAATATTTTCCCTGTTTTAAGGGGTTTTTTTTTGTTTAAAGCTTGGGGGTTTACCATCCTTTTTTTCATTTGCTTTTTTTGACCGTTTATTTGGGAAAGGAGCTGAACGCGTTTTTTTAAATTTTTATTTTTTTAGCGTAGGATTTCCCCCTACATGTACTTTTCCTTTTCCCCCCCGGGGTAAGATTGCGTTCCCCCTTCGAAATTGGTACGGTAAACCGGCCCCTTCGTTCGAACGGCAACTCGAGGGGTTTTTAGGGCAGGGGGTTTAAGCTAGAAACATTTTTCACTTATTAATCCACCCTTCTCACCCTCTTGAATTTTCTTGCATTTTGGGTATTCCCAGGCGTTTGTGTGATTCTATTTTAAAAATCCGTAAGGGAAAGTCGCAACGCCCACACAATACGCAGAAAAGACAGGTTTTTAAAGATTTTCCTGGTCGAGCGCTTTAGTCAATGTACGGGGATTTTGGGTATAGGTCCCCCTATTGATGAAGTCTAAAATCTACTATGTACCTTGGGGTTCAATTTCTAACCCCGAAATATTTTTTTTTTTAAAAAGCTTGCGAAAAGTTTTTTTTATGTCACCATTTATTCATGCGTACATTCTGCGCATTCTTATATGTTGAATTCGTGTGGGAGTTCAGATAATTTTATATGCTAGTTGCTAATTTTCTCACTTTTGTTATAGGAACGTTATTTCGTTTATATTTATTCTCTTTTTGGGTCACTCTCCCCCTTTCACTCTCATTCTTTCTGTCACCACCCCGCTACAGACACACATCACCTCACCATCCACCAGGACAAAAGAACTGAAAGCTCTTCATTAAAAGGGTTGGATGCTGCTTAGTGCCGGTGTAAAGATTTTGAAAAATTTTCTTCACCTGCAATTTTGTCATCATGACCAGTGACTCATACATGATTACAAATTACATTATTTTTCTTGTGTACGACAGGGGTTGAAGTAAATCATTGGGGTTTGCTTTGTCGTTCCCTTATCACCTCATTCATCAGAGACGGTTGGGAGTTCAAAACAGGCCTCATCGCTACTGACGTCTCCCTCTTTTTATTTTGTTTTTTTTTCTTTGTGAAATAAAACCAAAAAAAAAAAAAAAAAGAAAAAGTTGAAAACCCCAAAAAAAAAAACCCCCAATTTTTTTTTAAATAACCGGGTAGGTACTTAACACCCACTCTTCTCTGTTTCCTTTTTTTTTTTCTCTTCTCTGGCCCTTACTGTATTCTTGTTCCCCCGACATATATTGCAGTCAACCAAAGATAGCCGCACGCACTGAAAGAACCCTGCTGCAGAACGCGTGGTAAGGGCATCATCGGGTGAATGCCTAGCCTGTGGACCCGGATGTTCACTAAGGGGTTAAACCAAACCCCTGATGTTGGAAAGGCGCTGCCTGCCGGACCCCGTAGATCCAGCAAGAACCCGAATCGCCAGCGCAGGTACCATTCGCCCCAGGGTGCTTTAGGGCGCGCCTACAACCCCAAAATCCGTCAATCCAGTAATCGTCAGCACAATTTATCACATATTCTGAGCAGCTTTTTTTATTTTAGTTTTATTCTCATGCCCCCTTTTAGCTTTCGCATCCCTAAAACCCTTTACATACAGGGCAAAATAATTACTTTAAAATTTAATAAATAACAATTGTCTTATCTGGTGAAAACCCCACACATATCTTTCCCTTATTAAGGGCCAAGTGTGCTTCCCTTCTAACCAAAATTTGTTTCTACAGCAAATTCTTTCCCAAATTTTTAATGCAAAAAACCACTTTTTCTTGACTTATTTTTTTCAGTCCCTCAAAAATATGACTTTTGCTGGTCAATCTGTCAGTGTGTTTACCCAAAGTTTCTAACTCTTCTTGTATTTTGGTTTTAACAGTTCTCCCCTTTGCTTGTACAAACTATTATTACTATCCTGGGCGCAATGCTCGTCTCTAAAATTTCAGAAAAAAATTTTACAGCTATTTGAAGGTGTACATACGAAAGTACATGTGAGATAAATGTTGCCATATGCCTGGCACATTGATGATTTTAGCTTTTCGAAAATGTTTCACACAAACAAGAACAAAATTTTTTTTTTTTTCATTTTTTGAATACTTATTAATCTTTTTCATTACTTTCAATTTTTTGTTTAAAAAAATATCAATACATGTTTCTTAAAAAATATAGTTTCACCATCTGAAACACCACCTTTTTCTGTACGATGTTGGTTTTTTTTTCTTTCCCAAATCACTAGAAACTATCATGTAGACATGATCTATGCTCTCTAAAAAAAAAAAAAAAAAAAAATTTAATCTAAATTATAATATATTGAAAGATCTGCTAGGGTTTTTTTTTTAAAAAAAATAAAAAATTAAAATTTCCAACCAATTTTTCAACCCAAAAATGAACCAAAAATAAATTCTAAAAAAGGGATAGTTTGAAACCTGGTAAGGATCTCGTATATCAGAGTCTGGTGCTTAAAGTGCAAATTACGGGATGGGGGGTGCTTCAGGGGAAAGGGTGGTGGATGGCCTGGTGGTGCCGGGGACGTTTATGGTTTAGCACACCTTGGCTGATCACAACTCCATACTAGTGGGCAGCTGCACCTTGCATCTCTCTTCTTTGCTTAATTTAAATCTTGGGGTATACTCGGACATCTACCATGGTCTGCCAAAAAAATTAAATCTTTAAAAAGGGAATATTGGGAATTTTTGCTGACAGGTCTTCCTAAACAAATGGGTCTTTTTCAATTTTCCACCTGCTTGATTTCTGAAAATAAAATTCCATTGTAATTTAAAAAAAGAATGTGAGGGAGGCACCGGGTTTTTGGGTCTAGCCTTATTTCATGCACAGGACAATTTAAAAACTCTGTCCTCTATTTCAGAAAGGGCAATACGAATTTAACCTATTACTAGACATAAAAAAACTGACCTTTTAGTTTTCAGTGTATATACCAAAATACTTGATTGTTTTTATTATTATATGATCACAGCGGGGAATGCCTTTTTAATGGAAATAAAAAAATTTTAAAACTTTAAAAAACCCTTTAATAAAAGTCTTACAAAAAATAAAAATATTAAAAAAAACTAAAACCCTTTAAAAAAGGGCAGCCATAAGGTTATAAAATGAGGAATTGATGAACATAAAAAATTCCATGGAGAGCATTTCAAATAAACATTTGATTGCCACATTCTTAATTTTCGTCTGTTAGTCAAGAGATGTTTCATCCCCATCCAACCGCTTTGTAAGCTTTGCTGATTAGTCTGTAAATGAGGGTCAACTTTAAAATTCTATATGTTTTCCTTGTTTTCGTCTATAATTATTACACATTATAATGATTTCAAACCAATTGATATTTTAAAAAAAAAAACTTATTATTAGCAAAAATTAAAAAGTTTCTACAAGCAAGTCTTTAAAAGCTCAGATAATACAATTAATTCCAAAAAAGGATTGCATCAAGCATTCCCGGGCTCTTCATAAAAAGCTAGTGCTCGGGAAAACCAACATCTCCCCCTAGAAACTTTTGCAAGATGGAGCTTTCTGTTCTTTCTATGGCAAAAATCAGAAGGGGATTTTGGCAGAAATTTTTTCCGTGACAATTGGGATTACAGTAAAAAAAAAGTGAAATTTTGGGGTTCCTTGAAAAAAACTAAGACACTTTTCATTTGTGAAAAAGGTGCGAAAATCGAAAAAAAAGGGAATCAGAGAGAAAAGATGAAGATTGACCCTTTTTTTTTAAGCCCTTTGGTTCCCTTTCGGGTAAAAAATATGAAAAAACCATTACTTTTGTCTGCCCCAGTATTTATGTATTAATAAGCCTTGTGAAAACGATTATTTTGAAAATGACCAATCCCTTTTTTTCCAAATATTAATGTTCTAAAATTCAATAGTTTTTTTATTTACTTCTTTAGCGTGTTTTTTATAATTTATTATACTTCAAAAATCTTTTGCGCGTGCCGTTTTCACCACGGGAGTTGTTTCGTTTTAATGTTTGACGATTCCATTAATTTTTCAGGCAATATGTTCTGTGAAAAAATAGACATTAGTACTATCTAAGTTTAGTTAATAATTTCTTTCCACCCTGGTTCTCTCATTTGGGGGGCAACGGGTTAAAAGTTTTACTATCCTGACATAGTACAGTATCCGTGATTACGAAATTTGACATGGAAAAAATAAAAATCATAACAAAAAAAAATATTACTTTGATAGTTTTTTCCCCTTGTTTTTTACATACACTTATTTTTTGCGGCAATTTACATGGTAAATTTGGGATATAGTACAAAAGTATATTTTCCCCAATTCTTTATACCTCAATTAGGGGGTTTTTAAAAGGGCGTAATACATGACTTCCGAGATACGTGTTTTAAGTTTTTCGCTTTTTTTTCCTTCGTTAACAGTCTACATCTAGTTTCCCATCTCACTTCTTGCACCGTGCGTTCCCATGCTTATTAACCTAAACTATTCGGGCAATAACTATGTCACATTGTCTGGTTCGATTGGCGCCACCAATAGGGGGCTTGCTATCTGGTTTGACGTAGTGCCTTATTAAGCTTTCAGGTTTTGGAGTTTTTTCGTCAGATCTACTTGTTCCTTAAAAATTTTTTCCATAAGGTAAAACCCTACAAAAGTTTCCCCCAAGATCTATTGCAAAAACTTTGCTGCAGGCTTCCTTCCCAAATTATCTACATTGTCTGTTTCATATGCCAATATGAAGGGTACCACAAAATTTTGAATTTTCAAATTCACCTTTGCAAAATTCTTTACGCTTATGAAAACCTCTTTGAAAGAATTTAGTGTACGAAGAGCACTTGTGAGTCCGATAACTATTCCAGAGCCTCTAACATTAAATCCTTTGCGAGGTATACTTGCCAACTCCGTTTGTGTATTGGGGGCCCCCAATTTTGCCTCTCATATTAATTGTTTGTAGTAACTTTTTTTTTAATAGTGCAACACAAAACTTTTTTATCCCAAATTTTATGTTCCTTCAGCGTAACACTCCATCATCATCACCCTCATTCTGTTGTTCCTTTTCCGAGCTAATGCAATCTGTTTTTTAACCACACTTATGTACACTGTACCTGTTTTTTTTTTTGTTTTTTTTTTTTGTAACATTAAAGGGCCCGGGTCAATGTTAATTTTCTTGGTGGAATGGATCGACCTTTTGGGATTTGCGAATTGGGACATTTAGCTTTTTAATGTTCATGGAGATTTTGTTGTATGATTAGTCAACATTTACTAGCATGATTTATGTTGCATTTGGAAATAATATTCTATCAGAAATGGATGGTAGGTTTAGTTCTGATTTCATGTGCACTATCCTTGCTGTACTCGTGGTACCGGGGATAATTCTCATAGCTTCATCTACAAGATATTTATTTCCTATTCCTTACCTGCAGTGCATGGTATCTACGCTGACCTTAAAAAACCCAAAGAAAAACAGTCTAGCATAACAATGATGCAATGTTATATTCCGACAAGAACTTTCAATAGTTTCAATATCTTCCAAAGTCTCACCTTTAGAGAAAGGATCAGGTCTGCATCATTTACGTTCACCCCCGAGATTTTTTAATTATGACACATGTCAAACTCCTGGTCCCTATGCAAAAAGTGGGTAGGAGTATGATACATGGGTTTGAGAGCCATTGTTTTCTCATCAGATATGACAATCCAAACTCATGAGCTCTTGTTGTGAATTTGTCTGGAATTATTTGCACCCTCTCATGTGAAAATGCCTGACACACATGCCATCAGCTTAGCATATAATGGATTCACCACCCCCGGGTTGGGATAATTGGGCCACCAGCTTGTGCATGAAGACAGTGAACAACTAGCTAAACCAGTTCATAACTTACCCCAGATACCAAAGCTTACTAATTGTTCTAGGATAACTTCTCTGCAATGTCAAAAACTGACTTAAGGTCAAGAAAAACAGTGTGCTTCCCTGGATTGGAGCTTGATAATTACTCTGCCCAAAACAGTGTTGTGTGCTACAGAAATCCTACAGTCTGTGAAATAATTTACCTTGTAACCTGTACCTGAGTCTGTTCAAAATTATCCTTTCTAAGAAATTTGTATACATATGGGTTAGTGAAATTGAGCGGTATTTTCAGTGTTTGATTTCGGTATAGGGATGATTAGACTGCGCATCGGGAGGCCAGGTAGAAACCTTGTACAGGTGCAAAAGGGAATTACCAGGTACCTGAGCTATAAGGCGGAGGACACTATAGGTAATTCATCCTCACCTGGGGCGGACGCTTTCCTTTTGATCATGCATTGTTCATTTTCCCCCTCAGTGATCTCAGCAAAGTCTGAGGGATCATATCAGAACACCCAAATCTCAATGGCAAATTTATGTGAAATTTTAGACTGCTAAGGTGATCCTGAATATTTGTGGGAATAGGCTCAATTTGGATGCTCCAGCCCAGTGACTATGGAGCATATCTTCAAGAGAACTATGGAATGGTAGATTTTTTTTTTCTTTCTTTCTTTTAAAACTGAAAGGTTGTCAGGGGTATTGTCCCCACTTGTAGATACCCAACAAGCTCCTGATTTGCTTTGTTTCCTTAATAGTGTAGGGTCCCGACCCACTTAGGTTGTTTGTGATTTGTTGCTCTTGAAGGTTTTCTTTGGACAGCCCCAGGTGTTGTTGAAATCAGTGACCACTTTCGTCATGTCCATTTTGAATTTATAAACACTCGTGCTCAAGGTATAGAAATTGGAAACTAGCGGATCTCGTTACTATTCCAAAGTGGTTATTGATTCGCTCTGTTGCAAGCATGCTTCTGATGTTTCCTGCACAAGATCCCTATCTATTCAAATCTGCCTGTCCCCCCCCCACGTGAGTTTCCCAATCTGTATCATATATGGTCAAAAATCTATTATTCACAAAATGTTGGAACTCTCCGCCATTTTCATTTCATTGACTATTTCCAAAAGTATAAGGTCTAGTATTAAAATCTTCCATGCATATTGTGCTGTAGTTCTGAAAGTTGGCAGTGATCAGTTTGAACCTTTTTACACACTGCATATACAGTGTACAGAGAGAATACCTAGAGGCTGTTTTGAATGTGTAGATGCTGATATTGCACATTATTGTCATTAGACTTCTGCACCAGCTATGCGGTATGGTGTCACTGACATAAGTCAATAGGTCTGTCATTCCTGTGTTCGTATAGGAGTGTACCCTCAAAATTCTAGGGTTGGTTTTTATATTAGTGGCTAATGTGAAGGGCTCTTGTAAACAGATAATGTCAACATTATTGCTATGAAAATAGTAAAGCAAGTCCCTTTAAATTTTATGGTTGACACCACGTAAAATTTCCATGAATTTGGGCAAATTTGTGTTTGATGAAACCCTTTAGTCTGCATATTTCTTGTACGCATTACAATCTGTGTTTGCATCTTGTTTATTTCCCCGATTCTGCGTGCTTTCCTCATAAAGACATTATATGTATAATCTGTAGCTGATATCATTTTCTGGTGATGTCCCACAGTTCGTCCGTTTCCTGCACATCTTTGTCGATGATATTTTAGTCACTGTCGACACCGTTATCAGATGATCCGTCATGGTATCATGCGTAAAAATAATATCAGAGAGCTCAATCATATTTTCAACATCACTAACATCATTAGAAAGCATAGTTTTCCAGTCTGCACGATCACTTTTATTTCCTTTTTTTTTTTTTTTTTTTTTTTCAGCAAGCTCTTGCCTGATGCTTATTTCCCGGCCATTTCTTTGTTTTTTCTTTTTTCTTTTTTTTTTTACCATTGGTTTCTCCCTTTGGCACCTAGGATAGGGAATTCCCTGGCAGTTACGGGAATTCCCCTGTGGGATAGTGATGTCAAAACGGCACTGGGTGGGATGTGGCCGTGCCAGGGTTGTGCGGCCATAACCCTGGCACTTGTACAGACCACAACCTCTAAGCACCATGGTTAAATGGAGCTTGGCTGTATGTATTTTCCAAAGAATTGTACTCTTTTGGTGGTGGCTGTTTTTTGCTCCCTCAATGATGATCTTATTTTAAAGGGCTCTGTCCTAGTAAATCCTCTGACTTTTAAAAAAATCCGGAAAATGCAGTGCTTCCTCGGCAGCAGCCTCCTTTGGAAAACCCGTAACCAGGTTTTTTACCTTTTTTTTTTTTTGGCTGATATTCGTCTTTGGTCTGGAGAGAAAAACCCCGCAAAAGTGCCATTAAACCCTCAGAGCCACATAGTTTTTGTTTTCCCGTCATACATAGTAATAGCGCGAAGCACCCTGGTTGAACTCCCTTATCCATTATGAGGTGATTAATTCCCTGTAGTCGGGCGGGGGAAAGGGGTGCGAGCGCCAGTCAGTGCTGTCACACACACTCACCAGGGCTGGCCAATGTTCTTTTTGTACAACACCTTTTACTTTGGCACCACACTTATTATTCGTAATTTTTACTAAACACTTTTTTTTCTAGATGCCTGACCTTATTATCCGACACAATTTAGTGAATGTACACCCACACACACAAAACACTTTGGGTATAGGGAAAACCCAGGTGAGGGGGTTTTTATCCCCCGCAAATCGTCAAAACAAGGGAGAAATCCTGATGACATGCTACCTTGTTGTTGAACTGTTCCATAGATGAATTTAGTTTAGTCCTTTATTTACCACCCTGGCAAACTGCATAGGCGTGGGCAAGATGTGGTACATTTGATGCATAGTCACAACATTATATAATTTGGTATTGCATTTGAATTCTAGGCTACAACATTATGATAATACTATATATCATTAAAGGAAGGAAAACATTACACATCCTTTATCTCCTCATTTGCCATGCCAGCATACAGCTTTGGCGGGGAAAGGCATTGCTACTTTTGATTGGGGCCCCATGTGAAACTACTTTCCCAAAATTTAGGATGCAACAAAAGTATATCTTCAAAGACTGTAATACATGGCACTCTGGTATATAATGTACAAGTGTTCGTTTATATTCTTATTACATAGTTTTACACAATTTTCTTTGAGATTACAAAATGTACCGACCTGCCAATACAATCTATATATAAGCCTGATTCTTGCGGTCACAATATCACCTGTCTTGTTTTATATAAACCATAGATGAATGAATTTTTTCCTAAACCTGTCTAGTGATTTATGCTACAGCTTTCAGAGCATCGAGAATTATCGACTTTAATGCTGTTAAATTCTAGAAAGAGGGATCCCAAAATCTATATCCACCTTTGCTTGTCACAGGCATGATCAGCATGATCAGCCTGGGGATTCAACATTCGATGGAATCCACCAAAACGTATATCATAGTCTCGTTCTTTGGCACAATACACATTTATCCTTTATGTCCTTGCAGTATTTCCTACACCTTCGCTAGAGTTATCAAGCCTGGAGAGCAGTCGGTAAAACACAGAAAAATTATCCTTGTGCCTTGATTCAATAGAAATTCGATGGCCATGAATATTCCTGCCAACTTGGTTTGCGTAGTGGTTCGCCCATCATGACCCTCCTACAATCCTGGTGCTGCAAAATTGTTTTTATATATAACAAAAGCGCATCCTGCTCTGCTCCCAGACTGTAAGGATCTGTCAAAGTAGCATACATGCATTGGGAAAAGATTTTTCAAGAGCTCTTTAAAATTGAAAGTGCTTTTTGCTAAGTATGCAGGGGGACCTGTTTTTTTGGGACAGTCGTAAAATTTACACTGGTCAAATTTTTCCCCAGGGTGGTACAACGTCCTGTAGGTCTTATTTATGGATGTTCGTTGAGCCAATCTACTTATACCCATGGATTTGGTTAATCGGTGTTGTTATTAAATTAGCTCCTCTATTCTGGTTTTTTTTTCCCTGGAACCTGTAAAATGGGGGGTTCTCAAACTGATTTGCCCCTAAATGTGGTATTTATTATAAATTCTTTCGTAAAAAGAAAAAAATTAAGTTCTGTTCTCTATTCCATCCTTGATGTTCTAGGGACCCAAAAAATGATCCTCTGGTTTTCATTTGTACTTTTTTTATACTATCAACTCTGATTCTTGAACAATACTAGGGCAATCTATAATCTATGACACCATATGTTGACAGTAAAGAGTCTTTCAATTTGACATTGATACCCGGCTTTTCCGAAAGTTCCTTTAATTTGGGTTCACCCTCCCCAGCCTTTTCTTCGGTTTTTTGATAGCTTGCATTGTTTTTGAAACACCCCCAGGTATTCTTTTGGGGCAAATATCTAGCTATGCATTTATATGAAACCCTTGGAGGGATTGTCTTTGGTTTGGAGCCCTTGCCCTTGCTGAAGTTTTCTAGAACTTTGCATTTTTTCTTTAAAAGAGGTTTAATGCAAAAATCATTGGCATAAATTTAAAAATGGATCTTTGCCCTCCATGTGTATCGCCTAGTTCATGCATTAGGGGATTAAAAACATGGGACTAAGTACGCCCCCCCGGGTGTGCCGAGTTCGTTTTTACCCAGAAGAAATTTCCGACGTCATCGAAACGTCAAATGTTCTGTAATAAAGTTAAATTTAAATAGTTTATTTACCACCCTGGTATCTGCTTGGCTGGGTAATCTGATTACATTTTTTCATTATCAACAAGTGCAGTAGTCTGTAACTACTGTAACTTACAAGGGAAAAAAATAAAATCATCTTTTAACAAAAAAATTACTTTCATATCTTTTGCCACTGTGTTTGAATAACACTGTTATTTGCTTAGGTAGTTATTACATAGTAAATTTTGGGGTTTGTACGTATTCTTCCAATGATCGATGAAAGGGAAAAATTTACATAGTTCTTTTAAACCCCATTTAATTGGCTGAAAGGCTGTATCACATGACATTCTGAGATATGTGCTCAAGCTTGCTTTGTTTTCTTTGTTTCACATCCATCAATTCATCGCACTTCTTGCACCGGCAGTTCCTACATTCTTAAAAAACCCAAATGTTTCGGCAATAACCCGTCACACTGTCGGTTTTTTCCTTTCGGTGCCACCATAAAAAGGCTTGCCATCTCTAATTGATCTGCCATATGTACAGTTTTTCAGCCTTTGAGTGTTAATCGACTACTAGTTTTTCCCTTATAAAAATTTTTAAATTGTGCAACCCTAGAAAGATTTATTTTTACAGTTTTGCTGCAGCTTCTTTCGCCATTGTCAAACGGGGTCGGCTTGTGTATTCAACATAATGGTGTCCATAAAAATTGAATTTGAAATTACGTTCGTTGAAAAATTATTTCCCTTTAAATACAACTCAAAATTTCCTTATCGCCCCCGCTTTGAAAGAATTTAGCTCCGAAGACCTTTGAGTGCGGGCCCAGTTTTTATCTCATATTAACTTCATTTTGTAACCCTTTTTTGTATACACCAAGCACACCATTTTGTATCCGATGTACGGGATCCGTGGGCGTAACATGAAACATGTAAATCACGATAAATGTTAATTCTTCCATGGGGAATGGATCGACCTTTTGGTATTTTTACAAATTGGAACTTTGAGTTTTATAATGTTCAGGAATAAATTTATTTCTATCAAAATAGAGGGAAATTTAATTCTGATCTCATGTTTACTACCTTCTGTTCCGGGGGCGCCAGGAAAACCTCATAGTTTTTTTTGCACTACCTCCAAGCTACCTATTTCTGATTCCTTACACCCCAAACGTTCAGTGCATGGTAGTCTAAAACTGACCTTTAAATCCAATAAAACAGTCTAGTGAGCTTAACATTATGCCATTTCTTTTCCCTACAAAAAACTTTCAAAGGTTTCAATCTCTCCCAGGTCTCTTCTTTAAGAGAGGCCCGTCTGCACATTTACTTTCACCCCAATTTTTTAAAATCTGGATATGTCAAGCCCCGGCCCCCCTATGCAAAAAGGGGGGGGGGTAGATTATGGGTTGAGAGCCATTGTTTTTTCAGTAAAGATGATAATCCCACTCATGAGCCTTTGTTTGATTCTGTCGGAAAATTATTTGCACCCCTCTTGGTTTATGCCTACCATGTTATCACGTGCTATAAGGGATTCACCATCCCAATGGGATCTGCCTAGCTTTGCATGGGGACATTGACCAGCATGGGCTCAGACTCCCCCTTTGGGGCACCCCAAGTTCAAAAGACTGTAATGGAATTTCTGACTCCCTGAACAGGACCTTGCAGATCTTTTTTGAAAGCACATTCTAATCTAGTTCAATATCTTCCCCCGGATCCAAAGCTTACAAATTTTTCTAGGTTTTCTTTTTTTGCATGTCAAAAGCTGATTTAAAAGGTCAAAAAAACATGTGCTTCCCGGGGATTGAGTAAAAAAGTACTCTGAAAACAAGTTGTGTGCTACGTCCGATAAAAATCCGTACACTCTGTGAATTTTTTCCTTGTAACCTGACCTAGTCTTTTTCAAATTTCCTTTTGGAATTTTGCTTCACATGAGGTTAATAAAATTTGGTGGGTATTTATCGTGGTTTGATTTCGTATAGGGGGATTAGACTGCGTGTCCGGGACCAGGCGAATCCTTGTGCAACTTAACCTGTATAGGGCAAAGGGGAACCTGAGCTAAGGCGGAGGCCTATATTAATCTCTTCACCTGGGCGGACGCTTTTCCCTTTATCAGTGCATTGTTCTTCCCCTCAATCCAAAAAGTCTGAGGAATCGTATCAGAACACCCAAATCTCATGGCTTTTTTGTGAAATTTTTTAGACTGACTAAGGTGATCCTATATTTGTGGGAATGAGCTCTTTTGGCCTCCAGCCCATTACGAAGGAGCATATCGTTTGTGGAGGACATGGAAGGGGGGGAGTGTTTTTGGGTTTTCCCTGAGAGTCGTTTGATTTTTTTAAAAACCTCCGAATTGGGGTGTTATTATTAATGCTTTGTAGGGAATGTTAAAATATTCATTTCGAAAAAGTTTTTAATTCCCGTAGGTTTAAAAAATTGAATAAGGTTTCACGGGTATTATCCTGCTTGTGATATCATAAGCTCCTGAACTCCTTTTTCTCCCTTTATAATGAGGGTCACGACCCAGTTTTGGTTGTTTTAGCATTTTGAGTTGTTTTCTTGAAGTTTTTTTTTTGGACAGACCGAAAACGAAAACAGACATAAATTTTGCCTGCCCCCGATACAGACAGGGAAACGTGAGTTGCCTTCTGTATCAATTTCTGTCATGATCTTTTGTTCCAAAAAAGTCGGAAAATCTCGGCTTTTTTATTGCACTGACTATCTCCAAAAGTATAAGGGTTACATTAAAAAACCCCTGCATATTGTGTCGTGATTCTGAAAATTTGCAGTGATCAGTCTGAACTTTCTACACCTTTTGTATCTTTTACAGAGAGAAAAACCAAGGCTGTTCGAATATGTAAATGCAATTTGCACATTATTGTCTTAGTTTTTTTGCACCAACTTATGCGGATGATGACTGACATAAGTCAAAGCTGTCATTCCCGTGTTCGATAGGAGTGGTAGCCTCTAATTCTAGGGGCGGTTTTTATTTTTGTGGCTGATGGGAAGGGGTCTTTTAAACAGATAACGTCAACATTTTGTTATGAAAAATAGTAAAACAATCATTAATTCTACTTTTTACACCCCGTAATTCCTTGAAGAAAAATAATTGTTTTTGCCCCCATCACACCCCATGTTTAACTGATTGGGCAAATTTTTGTTTGATGAAACTCTTTAGTCTACATATTTCTGTACTGCAAACGTATCTGCGTTCTCTTCTTTTTTTATCTGTTTTTTGGGGCTTTCCGCGTATTGATACAAGCTAAACCGTACCTGAAGCATTTTCTGGTATGTCCCCAGATCGGGCCCTTTCCTTCGCTCTTGTCACGTCATTTTTTCGGTCCTGTCGTCACTGTTTTCAGATGGCCCTCGATAAAAAAATTCAAGACCTCATTTGTATTTTCAAATCCTAACATCATCAGAACCACATTTCCTGTCTACACCTCACTTTTTTGTCGTCGTAAATAATATCCGAGACCTCATTCGTATTTTCAACATCATTAACATCATCAAAAGCACTTTTTCCCCGTCTACACGCTCACTTTTGTCGTGCGTAAATTAATACAGGAAACCCCATTCGTATTTTCAACCACTAAAATCATCAAACGCCATTTTCCCTGTCTCCGATCAAATTTTTTTCTCTATTATCTTTTTTTCAATTTAGCAATTCTTCCTATGCTTTTTTTTTTTCAGCAATCTCTTGCCCCGTGCTTCTTATTTCCCCCGGCCGTATCCATGTCTTTTTTTCCCAAAGGTTTCCCTGTGGCACTGTTTTTCTAGGTTGGGAATCCCCTGGGCAGTTGCGGGAATTCCTGTGGGTTTTGCGTCACCCCCCCTGGTTGGGGGTGTGTGGTGGGCTGGGGTCGCCCTCCCGGGCGATATAGGGCGGGGGAGTGGGGGGGGGGGGGGGCTGTGGCGGTTTGTGGGGCATTTTCGGTGCCAGCCGTCACACCCTTTCCCCCTGCACCCAACGCCCTCTTTACGATTGGCGGCGTCCCTTTGTTTTCGTTTTCCTTTCCGCGTTTTTTTGCAGGGGAGTCCTTTCCTGGAGCTCCTGCACAACGAAAACGCTTTTCCTTCCCCAATATTACACGTGGCCAAAACCCTTTACCTTGTGCGACTACAACCTCTTGCACCACGGTCGAATGGGGGCTCGGGTTTTGTATCTTCCAAAAAATTGGGGCTCTTTATGGCGGGGTAAGTTTTTTAAAATTGGCGCGCGGGCAGTAGACTTTTAAAGATGGCTGGGGCGCCCGTAGAGTTGTATTTGCCGATTTTATACTGGGTTTTTCCCCCTGTTTTTTCCAGAATTTCCCCGTTCTTCATGCCCTCCACTGCTATCGGGGTATCACATCCATTGTATTTTCTTTTTGAAAGCGACGAAATGTCATCAATCGTTCTCTCACACGAGAATAAATTTGGGGATAAAATTGTTCGGGGAAGATCCCATTGTCTTCCGTTTAAATGACCTAAGGTAAAAGAAATATTCTAACAAATACCCCTACCTTCGTACGAGCCCTCACGCCGCTTTAAAAATTTGAGCAACCTGTAAATTTCGCAAAACCGGATACTTCACACATGCACCATATATAATATTTTATTTAGTGTGTACTTGCATAAGTTTTGTCTTAATACTGACTTTTTTTTATTAAGTGAATACCTTAAACGAATCAAGCAAAAACCAAACTCTGGGGTTGCTTGGTCCACAAAAACCTGGTTTTTTCGGCCCCTAAATCCATAACTGAGCCGGTGGTTTTTCTTCTTTTAACGTAGGTTCTTCGAGGCGCCGTGGGCACAGGGCGGGGTCAGACTTTTTTGTGTGTGTTTGTGTTTTTGGGGTGGGTTTGGGGTGTGTGGGTGTGTGTTTTGTGTGTTTGTGGGGGTGTGTGTGTGTGTGTGTGTGAGTGTGTGTGTGTGTGTGTGTTGTGGGTGTTTTGGATTCGTGTGTGTGGGTGTGTGTGTGTGTGTGTGTGTGTGGTGTGTGTTTCGTGTGTGATGTGGTGTGGTGTGTTTGTGTGTGTGTGTGTGTGTGTGTGTGGTGTGTGTGTGTATGTGTGTATATATATATATTATATAATATATATATATATATATATATATATAATATATATCTGTGTGTGTGTGTGGTGTGTGTTCGTTGTGTATATTATTTAAATAAATAAATAAATAAGTATATATATTATATATATTATATATATGATATATATATATATCATATATAAATATATATATATATATATATATATATTATATATCATATATAATATTATTATATTATATATAATCATCCATAATGGTATGCTCATGTTTGAGCAGCCGTGGACCTCTCCACCATCCTTCGCCACTCAACTCGATCTTGCGCTTTTCTTTTCCACTTGTAACATCGACAACCCACAATATCTTTAATGTTGTCGCTCAGTCTTGTCTTCGGTTTAACCTCTTTCCTCTGTTTTCCTATCACCATCCCTGTCAGCAAGTTTTTCTCAATACTTTTACTTCTCATCACATGACCAATAAACTTTAATTTCCTTTTGTTCAAGATGTCCAACAGCCAGTCTTTACAATTTATTTTTCTCAGCACTTCATCATTCGTTTTCTTCTCTGTCCAGTTAATACGTAGTACTCGTCTGTAACACCACATTTCAAAACTATTGATCTTTTTCTTGTCTATCTTCTTCAGCAGGGAGAGAGAGGAGGAGCGAGTGAGCGAGCGAGCGAGCGAGCGAGCGAGCGAGCGAGAAAGAGAGAGAGAGAGAGAGAGAGAGAGAGAGAGAGATGAATAGAGAGAAAAGAGGGGCAGAGGGAAGGAGAGAGAGAGAGAGAGAGACGAGGGAGAGCGAGAAAGAGAGAGAGAAGGGGAACCGAGAGAGAGAGAAATAAAAAGAGATAGAAGGGGGGCGAGAGACAGAGAGACAGAGTTCAGTGAAAAACTATTTATTCCATTAGTAGCAACGGTTAGAGAAAATAGTAACGTGTGATGATATCAAGTACAATACATACGTAGATAGAGTTAAGGAGAGGAGAGAACCACGTGGGGATAAATAAGGAATGAAGAAATCTATTTTTATTTTTGCGGTTTCATTTGCTTAACAGAAAAGATAAGCATTTTTC
Source organism: Penaeus monodon (assembly GCF_015228065.2). Taxonomy (NCBI): domain Eukaryota; kingdom Metazoa; phylum Arthropoda; class Malacostraca; order Decapoda; family Penaeidae; genus Penaeus; species Penaeus monodon. The sequence goes on from NW_023659065.1 coordinate 21,052, forward strand.
TTTTCTTTTTTTGAGAACTAACTCAGATTAAACTAACTTCTCTCGGTTTTATATGTTCCGCATTAGAAGTTCAGTAGTCCAGACACCGAATACAAGACAGTCCCTTTCTTTCCGAAGTTTCAAAACATGTATCCAGATTCCAGCCTCAGACAACTCGTAATAGGATGATATTTGCTTACACACTCGACAACAACACAAGAGAAAGACTTCCGGTAAATATTTTGAGGTTCACCATTTTGATTATGTTAAAATTATACACCTGACATAGGATATATTCACCTGTCATCTTTAATTCTAGAATAGAAGTACCAATTGCATTTGCAAAAGAACTCTACTGCTACAACTAAGGTTTGTAAAAACGTTTTTGCAATTAACAGATACAGTATAAGTTGCGGAATATTGTTATTTCATTGCAATTTCTGAGTAACAAGCTGATGTGAAAACACCAATTTTCTGTGTTTCTCGATATATATATATATATATATATATATATATATATATATATATATATATATATATATATATGTATATAATATAAAATATATATATATATATATATATAATATCTGTGTTATTCAATTCAACATATACCAACCAAAGATATAAGCAATAATAACTATACGTTTAGGAGCTTTTGATGATCATAGAACAACTTAAACTATATGGAATGTGTGGTCTGTAATGTCTACAGTCTCTCTCTCTCTCTCTCTTTCTCCCCCTTTCTCTCTCGCTGACTATTTCTCGTTCTTCTTCTTCGTCGCCCTCTCTTGTCCTCCTTTATTTGTCTCGTTCTCTCCCCCTCTCCTTCTCCCCCCCCTCTCTCTCTCTCTCTTCCTGTCCCTTTGCTTCTTAATCTTAACTTGCTCCCCTCAACTTTTTTTTTTCTTCTTTCTTTCTTTCTTTTTTTAATGGGATATGTATGCGTGTGTGCGTGTACATGTCCTCAGCCGGTCTTTACAATTTATTTTTCTCAGCACTTCATCATTCGTTTTCTTCTCTGTCCAGTTAATACGTAGTACTCTCTGTAACACCACATTTCAAAACTATTGATCTTTTTCTTGTCTATCTTCTTCAGCACCCAACACTCAGAACCATATGATGCAATTGGGAAAACTAATGAGTTCAATAACCTCAGCTTTGTCCGTAAGGTAATGCTTCGGTCTTTCCAGATGTTATTGAGAGTAACTGTGGCCGTTTTTTTTTTTTGGCAAAAAAAAAGGT
>NW_023659066.1:0-12500 GCF_015228065.2 Penaeus monodon
TGATAAGGGCATTTTTTTTTTCCTGTAAATGTATACCAAAAAAATTACATTTCCCAAATTTTTTTTGCAAAAGGGAAATCCATAGATGGAAAGCATCAAATTTTTCTGAAATTTTCCCCCATTACAGACAGTCCCCCTTTGGTCCCATACAGCTAGTGAAAACGGGAAACTATAAAAAGAAAACACTAAAACCACACAAACAGAAAAATGTTAAAAAGCACTCTTTTTGGTCAACGGGTTTAAAGTAGGGGATGAAAAAAGGGTTTAAATTTTGACATGTGTTTTTAGTTGTGGTTGATTGGGCGTGGTGAGGATTTGGGAAGGGTTTACATAGTGGTGAAATTTCCCTGGGTTGAGAAATTACATGCGTAAAGGGGCGTGGGGTACCTTTTCCTTTCAAAATTTGTGATGGAAATTACACTATTAAACCCCGGGGGGAAAAAAGAAAGTTTTTAAAAACCATTTGTTTAACCCATTAATACTAAAAAACCTCCATGAATGGTACGGAAATATCCAGAATTTAAAAAGGAAACGGCAGGAAATGACTGAAAATATTATGCAACCCTGATATGACATGCTTTTGGGCAATATCCAACTGCGGCTTTTAAATCCGCTTAGCAAATTTCTTTTTAAGCATTTTCTAAAATTAAAAAAACGCGTAATTCTTGAGAATTTTCCCCAAAAATTCCCCTTCGAATCCGGACTTTTTACCAAAATTTCCCCGTTGTGGGCTTGCTAAGTTTTGAGGGCGGGAAACCCTTATACGAAAGCAAAGTTCTAGTTATTTGTGGGTTTTTAAATATATATAATATATTAATTTATATATTAAAATATATTTTATATATATATAAAATTTTTTAAAAAATAAATTTTTTTAAATTTAAAATTTGATATATATATTTTAAAATTTTATATATAGGTTGGTGTGTGTGTTTTGGGGGTGTTTTTTTTGTGTGTGGGTGTGTGGGGTGTTTAAATGTTTTATATATATTAAAATAATATATATGATATATATAATTTTATATATAGTTTTATAAAATAATATATAAAATATATATATTTTATTAATACATATTTGTATACAAAATATATAATATATTACATATATGTGTATACAACATAAAATATAATTTTATATACATAACATATATAACATATATGTCGTTAGTTATATATAATAATATATATATATATATATATATATATTTTATTATTAAACAACACCCAAAACCCCACACCGCGCACACACCCCACACCCACCCCACACAACACACAACACCCACACCACACACACACACACACACAACACACACACACACACACACACACCAAAACAACACACACACAAACAATATATAATTATAATAATATATATAATATATATAATATTTATATATATATATAATAATATAAATAAACTTTTTGGTTGTTTATAGTTCTACTATATGTGTGTTGTGGTTGTGTTTTATAAAATAATGTAAATATACATAATAATTATATAAATATATATTTAAAATATATTTATATTTTATTTAAAATTATAAATATAAGTAATAACAGATATAAAATTTTAAAAATATATATAAAATATCATATATATTTTATTAATATATATATTTTTATGTATGTATGTATGCCCATTGTAGTGGTAGTTTTATGTAGCTGCTGGTATGTTTTATCAACACACACACCCCACTATATATTATATATAATTAAAATATATATAATAATTATATTATTAATAAATATATAATATATATTATATATATTTAATAATTATTCTAGTATTATATTACATAATAATAAAATTATTATATTATATATATATATTATATTAAATATATATATATATTATTGTGGTGTGTTTATATATATATAATATATATATAATATATATATATATTATATATTAAAATATTATATGTATATATAATAATAATTATATATAATATATTATTTTATTGGGGTGTGTGTGGGTGTTGTGTGTGTGTGTGGTGTGTGTGTGGTGTGTGTGTGTGTGTGGTGTGTGTGTGTGTGGGTGTGTGTGATATAATATATAATATATATATATATATAATATATAATTATATATATATATATATATATATATTATATAATTACTGACATATATATAATATATATATTATAAATATAATATATTTAATATATAATATATATATTAATTACACATATAAAGAATAAAGCACACACCGCACACACACAAGGAGAGAGGAGAGGGGAGAGAGAGAGAGAGAGAGAGAGAGAGAGAGAGAGAGAGAGAGAGAGAGAGAGAGAGAGAGAGAGAGAGAGAGGAAGAAAAGAGAGGAGAGAGAGAGAGAGGGAGAGAGAGAGAGAGGAGAGGAGGAGAGAGAGAGAGAGAGAGAAAAGAGAGGAGAGAGAGAGAGAGAGGAGAGAGAGAGAGATTAATATTGAAAGTTCTCGATCATTGATTTTCAATTTTAAAGATTTACTTCAATACAGGGAAGTATAAAAATGACCTTGTTTTTAATAATTTTTGTTCCACATTTGTTCAAAGTTCATAAATTTTTTGTTTAATGTAGATGTATTATCGTTGAACTCTAAAAGACTGTCATATCTTCAAGATAATCATTCTTTTTTTTTATCAAAATATTTGCCTTTTTTCGGTAAAAGTATAAAGGAAGTGCGTGTATTTTTAAATGGGCTGAAGAATTTTGGCGTCCGCCGTAGACTTCCAGCTGGTATACTCGGTGAAGAAAATAAGTACCTTCTCCCATATTAACTTCCCCTTTTTTTTACAGATCTATAGGTTATTCATTTTTTTTTTTTCCCGTGTATAACCGAATTAACGGAAGTAAAAGAAGCCGTGTCCAATCGAAACTAAAAATAAATGGGCAGGAATCCGAACACCCTGTGGACCACTTGTAAACAACTCTTCTCGGGAGGCCACAGACGAAAGCAATGCTCCCCGGGGACCCTTACTTAAACACGGTCTCGTCGCTTTAATTGCAGGGGACATGGGTGTTAAGGTGAATTTAGAAGAGGCCAAGAATTAAATTATCTGTGCCGGAATCATGCCTCAGGAAAATGGAAGGAGAGTTGACAGTGCTGGTCCATCCCATGCACTCCAGCAACCATCAAAAAAGGTGTATTAGAAGAACTCAAGGCCTGATAAAGCGGTTTTTCAAAAGAGTAAGTCATCATAAGTCGTGCTTATTGTGATACAAGGTGTTGGATGCTCACCACTCATCTATTTGTACCGAGAGCGGGCGCACCCCCCAGAAAGAAATCGCAAAACTAGTGTTTCATGCAAACCCAAAGCTAAAATCTCGTACCATTTATTCATTCTGTAGACAGGCAAAAAAACCCTCCTGTACCCTCCTTGGTAATTTTTTACAGTACCCGATGCACTCACCACAGACTAAGTCCCAAACGACAAGTCACAGAATTAATTAAACAATCTAAGTTGCCATGACAGGGCATATCCTTTTGGGCACTACCCCGGGGAGGGTTAATGATGAACTTTACCGCCAAACCCCCTGGGAAACATTGTCTTCACCTTAGTATGCACAGCAAGCTAAAGCCGAAACCCAGAACACTGAGTGGAATTAAAGGGTGTGAGCGTGATTTCCATGCTCATTTCTTTATTTGTGGCATTAAATTTTTTGTTTCTATAAATTATTGTTTGTACTGACAATTGTAACTTTTGTCCTCTTCAAGAATTTCATCTTCAGTTTACCCCACTTTAGTGTGTTCATTCCTAAAGATTAACCCCTTGCCGACGGTGGCATGTACGCACATGCCATGGGCATGGCGGACCCTCTGCCCGGGGGCACGTACGCACATGCCTTTGAGTATGTATGGACGTGCCATGAGTTTTTTTTTTTTTTTTTTAATCAAAGGCAAAAGATTATTTTCTGCCAGTGAAAGTGTTTATTAAGACGGTTTTTAAAACTCTCATTTTACCATGCAACAAAAAAAAAATGCAATAACCAACAATTTCAACTCCATGATGCCACAAAAATGCCTTTTTTTACTCGGACTATAGACCGAATAATGATCAAATTTTGGAGTCTATATAACAACAAAAATCCCTTCAGTCTCGATTTATCAGGAAGTTGGGGAAGTAGAGACTAAAAAATGATGAAAACTGAAAAAAACAACATATCTCGTAGTTTACGAAGAAACGGCATGGATGCTGGTATTTGGCCATGAGTGGTCGACATGATCGGGCGACGATATAAGCCCCCGGCAGCGAGGCCCGGGCACTGAATAATACCCGTTGGGAAAGGGTTAACCCCTCCCCTTTGTTAGTACTTTGTGCCAACTGCAAACAATTTTGTATAGAAAATGGAACACCAAGAGCTCTGGCTGTACAAGGGGGTTTGGGCTGAGTGATGATATGCAGCATATATTTTCATCATTTGCAGTACATACAGCAGCTCTACCATGTTGTTTTTTTTCTCTATTTCTTATGTTCAGAAGATGGCAATGTCAATTTTCCCCTATCTCTGGCTCGCTCTCGTAACATAACTCATCACACATCGGCACAACTACACATTGTTCACTGTACTTTATTTTATTAACTTACTTTACCATGCATTATGTATTTACTGACTCATTAGGATGCCCTGCTCAGCAATATGACAGTCACTAATCTGTTACCCCAAAGCTGGTAAACCGTCCTGCCAGGGTAATGTTTTATGAATATTTGTGTAATATGAATCATATGTAATTCTCATATAATTAACCTTAGATATTATAACTCTAGTGTGGTGGACTGCATTCCAGGAACAATTTTGGTTTGCTGTTTACCCACTAACACTGTTTTCATTTGCTCGTTTGCATTCCGGGCTTTTGTAAAAAGTATTGTTTTTTTAATGTGGCACACTGAAAATTAGAAATTTATTCCAAAAAATTTAAACGTTGAAAAACATTTTCACCATGTTACTTTTTTTTTGTTATAAAAGAGTGGAAAAAGGAAGGAGAGGGTTAAACCCGGGTTCCTCCGGTGAGGATAGGAGTCATAGTGACCCGCTGGTTGGCGGGTTTAGTTGTAGCGCAGCCCCAGCCGAGGGTGGAGGGGGGCATTCGGAACGTAGCGGATCCTGCGCCCATGTCTGGCCACTGCCAGATATACCAGATTTTAAATTTTTCCAGGGTTTTCGAAAACCCGGGGAATAATGGGTTGATGTAGAAAATGTTTTTTGAAAAAAGAAATTGTCAAATAAAAGGCATGATGTAAACGAGAAAGTGCCTTAGTGCTCCACAATTCTATAAAAAAACAACCGAAACTGACATAAAGTGGCCTATTCAAAATATTAAAGAAAAAAAAAAGTAGATTTCTTCATAATCTGCTCTTAGTTCCTTTTAAATTGGGGGAGATTGAAAAACTTGAAAAAAAAGGGAAAAGCAAAAGGCGATAGTGATGTAACACAAATTTAGCACATTTTTTTACATTTTAAGTGTAATAAAATAAAAAATTAGTCACTTAAACATCCCTGTCTGTAAAATTTTTTACTAAAGCTTTTAACCCTTTTCCAAACTGGTGGCATGTATTACATGCCAGGGCATGTTGGAAATTTCTGGGGGGCAGGGGTTATACTGCCAAGGTGCGCCGCCTGTTTCCAGGGGCATGATAATCTTTGCTGTGTACCTATGGTGCCAAATATCACCCAGTAGTGGACCCCCGGGCACTACGAATACAAATTTATCATTTTCGTATGGGGAACCCACCCAGCGGCAGGGTTTAATACTCGAAAAATAAAAGAAACCTTAGAATCAATAGTTTTAGCAAATACAAAAAGGCTAAAATAAGAACGCTGTGAGAGGAGCTTAATGTGTACGAATTCTTAGTAAGTATTTTGTATCTCTCTTTCTCTACCAGCTGGCAGGGAAGAAAAGACACTAAAAAGCTGTTAAACCCGTTGGCTGTAGGTACATATAATGTCCATTGTATTTTTTGTGAATTTTATTGCACACAGATAAATGTAGGAGTCAAGGAGTCAACTAGTACCTTACTTGATTTCCCAATACCTTGATTTTTTCCCCTCTTTCTTTCCATTGCTATTGATATCAATAGTTTTTATTATTATTGATATTATAATTATTACAATTAAAATACTGACAGCAATATAAAACAAAGAATCTAGAAAAATCAAGGAAAAGGGGAAGCAAGTGAAGGGATGTATAGTAATTGACTTTGAAGACTGTCATTACACACACTACTGCACTGCTCATTACTGACCTGTTTTCTATCTGTAAGTCATTGTTACACTTAAGGACTAGATTTGTTTCTTTATATCTATTAACAATACCTTCATTCATCTATGTGGGTTTGCATGTGTGGATGTTGCAAAGGAAATATTTTCTTTACTGGTTTGTCTGTTTTCATTTCAGATTACAAGGGATACCCATGGCTTATGAGAAGATACAGTTGGTTTCATGCAATGGATGGTGTTTGATACAAATCCTTTCAATCATGTAGTAGTTCGAGCTATGTTCTATGTCTTTACTCCACAAATTGGCAGCATATTAGAAGGTTAGTTACATGCTTGAATTGTATTCATATGAAATATTTAAACAGAATGTCAGTCATGAAATATGTATAACCCCCCAAGTCATTTGGTAAAAGATAATATTACCATTTATGATGTCAAGAATCTGCTTTTTTTTTAAATGTATCTTTTTATTAATTTTCAGCCACTGTGAAAAAAAAATCGATAAATCACGTGGGTTGCCTTGTTCATGGAATGTTCAATGTGTCAGTTCCCAGACCACAGGATGAGGTAGTGGAGAATTGGTGTGGTACATATGTACAGGAAGGAGATGTTGTAAAAATTACCATTACAGATCTAAATATAACCACTTACATTCCCTACATCAAAGGTGAATTGGATCCAGACAGGTTAGTTTGTTTTTTAATTTTCATGAGTATAATATAACATAAATGTTTTTATCATGATGTATGAATATGAAAAAGAGAAGCTATTATATTATTATATCTGAAATATTCATTTGGAATCAACTAAATTTAAATCTTGAAATAACTGAATCCTGTGCTAGCTGCCATATTGTTAAAAGTCTGAAAGGATCCTAAACTCAAACTTTAAGTGTTACCCTTACTAAAGTAATTTGGAACTTTGGATATTCTGAAACTACCTTATCTTTCCCTTTACAAAAATTGGCATTGCTGGCAAAATTCATCCCCAAAATTTATTAAATAGAAATTTTGGGGAACTTTCAATTTAATTTTTATAAAGTTTAGTTTCCGTTATCATTTGAAAGTAAATTGTAAGCAAAATTGAAAACAAAAAAAAAAAAAATTTTAAAAATTTAAGCATTTAATTAAAAGGGAAAATGTAAAGGGGAAAAGAAAAATGAAAAAAAGGGGAAAAGCATGATCCAGAACTTTGGGAAAAAAAAAAATTAGGAAATGTTTTTTAAAAATTATTTTTAAAAAAAAATTTGGTTTTTTTTTAAATTAGCTGGTCCAGAGGGTAGTTGCCAATTGTTAAAGAAGGGGAAAAATGAGAAAAGTCGATAAGAACAACACATACTTTGGCTAAAATCCTCACTTTTGCCCGTTTTTGAAAGGCTTTAGGAAATAGGAATGGTGTTCTAAAACCCTCAAAAGCATAAGGGTTTTTAACAGTAGAAAGGTTTCTAACTGTTGTGTCCTATAATACAGACATATCTAGCGCATGTAATTTGGAAAAAGAAAGTATTGACATTGCCTCTTTATTTTGAAGTAAATTTACAAAACTAAAAGATAAAAAGTAGATAATATGTTCCTGAGATTACTTAAAATTTTACTGATATTTTATGTTTAGTTATTCAGAATATGTTTTCCAATATAATTACAGTTTATATTAGTGGTGTCCATACACTTTTTTTTTTTTTTTTTTTTTTTCCTTCTTTCTTTCGTTTAGTATATTATTTTTCTTTCACTTGTATTCACATAATGTTACTTCATGTCTTTTTTTTCCTCTTTAATTTTTATAGAGTCCAAGAGTTGGTAGATCCCAGACGTGAGGAGGAGGAGCAAAAGGCCCAAGATAACAAGAAATTACTTTTGATGATGTAGTGGAATTAGTAGTAATGATCATGAGGAATCTGTTGTGCACAAGTGAAGAAGAAAAACAAGAAAAACAAGAGCATAGTGACAGTGACGACCAGAATATACTGTATGGATGCTCGGAGGATAAAACTGGAGAAAAGATGGTACTGATGAATCGCAAAAAAAAGAAGAAAAGGAACCAGGAAGATGGAGAAGCTTCTAACATAGATTTAATAAATGTTGTAGAAAAGAAAAAGAAAAAGAAAAAGAAAAATCACCAAGAGAGTGATGATGAAGTCAACCCAGAAGAGAATGACATACTTGACTCCTTATTAAATGAGAGCATTCAATAGTAACTCTAATGACACACACCAAAAAAAAAAAGAAGAAAAGAGACAAATCAGAGGAGGAAGAAGCCACCAAACATTAATTGATTCTGAAACTAAAGAAACAAAAAAGAGAAAGAAAAAAGCACAAGAAGAGAATTGCATTGAGTGATATAGAAGGAGAAGTAAAGGATACAGAAGAGAATGATTTTACAGATGTACCTGGTAACGTTATTAAATGAGAGAATGATTAGCGATTGTAATACTACACCCAAAAGAAAGAAGAAACGGGAACTGGAACGAAGAGGTCAGTATCACTGTATTAAATTCTGATCCGAAGATAAGAGGAAAAGAAGAAACACAAGAAAAAAAGCATAGAGCAGTTGAACGAAGGGAAAGAATGAAGAAGTTAATTTAGACGAGATGCTGGATGATCTGAACGAAGGAAGTGTCTCCTTCTAAGCCTAGTGGCAAAACCCCTGATGCTATGAAGCCAACGAAGTCCAGGAAACGTAAAGCAGATGAAGATCTGGACAGTAGTAGAGGTAACAAAAGGAAGAAACTGTGAAGTCCAATTAAAGTAACTGGGGTTTGCATTATTTCTTGGATTGAGACTTTTAAAAAATATATTGTTAAGACTGACTGTATAGTCACCCAGTCTTTTTAAAGACATGTACAGAAATCAGTGTTAAAGGCACTTATCTATGTACTCTTTCAGACTCCATTTATTATACTACATGAATGAATGTACCATTTCTCACCTTTAGAAAAAATTATCATCTGTTCTTGGTGCTCAATTGTTGTACTGAAGTTGTATGAATAAAAATTTAATTGAGAAATAATTGAAAAATGGGGGACATGTAAATATGACTTTCATGAATTTTCATGACAATGCAGTGATTTTTTGTTGTTTATTAAATCAGGTTTACAAAGTCAACATTTGTTTCATTCAGCCATATCCTTCAGTCAACTTTCACTCACTCACTCTCACTCTCTCTCTCTCTCACTCTCACTCCACATCAGTCTTTCCCCACTCTCTCTCTTTCTTGCTCTTGCTCGCTCACCCTCCCTCCCTCTCTCTCTTCACTCTCTTCTCATTCTCTCTCTTTCTCGTTCTCTCTCTCCACTCTCACTAAAGCCTTATGTTGTTTCCTTCCTGTTTGTAAGGAATTGGGACATATACATCAATATCTTCTAACAAATCTTGTGCAGGAGCAGCCCCAAGGTTAAGAATACTTTATATTTTCTTGTATCCCCCTGCCTGCATTCCAGTCTTCCTACACTTCAACCCAAACCATTCAGCTGTTTTTTTTTTAATGACATTATTCCTTTTTTAATTTCTCAATAAATACGTCTGAGTTATTATTTGAATTTTCTGTTACACCATCTTTTATCATTAGTGCTAGACAAAGTAAATTAATTGAGGTCAGAATACATAACTCAATTTACACACAGTGAGAACAGGCTGAATGTGAGCAGTCCTTATCAAAAAAGGTTATTCCATAAAAGACTACTCTTTCAAGAACTTGGACATCACACAGTAAAATCAGAAAAATGTCATCAAAGAACATTGTTGTATCTTTGGTAATAAGGATGAAATAATACAAAATAATGATGTCATACAGTATTAAAGCATAAAATAGGTGTCTCTGATTATTCACAAAAAAAAATATATACATCAGAAGAAATTATTAGGGTGATGGAAATGGCACCTGATACATACAGTTCTCCATCCCTCAATTTCTCCGCCAAATATTATAAAGCTCTCGGAGAACTTTGGATGCTCTTTCATATTGGGGATGCGAGTAATGTCTCCTATCCATTAGGAGGCAATATACAACACTGGCTTTTGGTTGCATTTCTCCGTAACTTAAAAAAATTAATCTACACAGTTTTGAAATTTATATAGTTTGTAGACTAGGGATCTTATTTTGAAATCTATTAATTACTAAAATACTATGTTTACGATGACTGTCATGTAACTACAAATAAAATTCAGAAGGGAAAACATTATACCCTTACTGCAAATTGGATTAAATACGATAATAGTAATTCACTAACACATTTATAGAAACAACTATGATTATAGTAAAAAAATAATGACAGTGGAATGTACTACTGATAAATACTGATAAATAAAAGCAATAATAATGATTCATGATTTTATAGATATATTTGTTTGCCAGTGCTGAATAATGATGTGTAAATACTGATAACAAAATTAAGTTTTTCTTATTTGATGCTGGGCATTTATAAACATTTTATTTTCCATATAATTTTTAATTATAATTTTACATGGAAACAATGTCATATAAAACTTCTTTTAAGAAGGAGTTTAAAAATATCTACTTTTACCTTAGAATACTGTACTTGATTTTTGAGCTTCTACAGTTTCTCCCCCTACATTTTATAAGTTTTATATAACATTACATCACATCTGGTATTACCTTAGACATTTAGAGCACAGTTACAAAGGACTTTCCATCAAAAAGTAACAATTACATTCATTCACTGGAAATACTTCGTCTATATTGACAATTTCAGTTTAAAAACAAGCAGAAAGAGAATTCCTCTTTACAATGAACTGTGCCATCTACTTTTATCTACCAAGAACTTTTCTTTACAGCTTTCCATTCATCTTGTGATAAGGGCTTGAGGTTCGTTCCAACTGTGTTCTGCTTTGCCTCTAAGTCATTCAAGTGGTTCACTTTACTTCTCAGACCATTGCGAAGATTGTTGATTTCGGTATCCAACTGCTTTTGTTCTGCAATAAGAAGGAGTACTTTGTGAAATCAAGTATGGCTTATCTTTTCATTTAAAATTAAAACCTCCTTTTTTCCTTTTTCTCTTCTCTCTCTCTCTCCACCAAATTGCCTACTTATTCACTAAACATTTGTTCTTCTCTCCCCTCTCCCTGTCCCTGTCTCTTACCTTTAATGCATAACACTAATCATACTTACCTTTTTCAATGCAGTCTACAACAACTGTATTCGGAGCTTCAAAAACATATTCCCAACGCAAATCCAACTCTTGTTGCCTGTGGACTGACTGGCTAATTTGTTGGTCTTCAGTTGTCGCAGAGCTTCACGGTTAGTATTGCGTCGACGATCAAGTGTAACAATTTCCTGTCGGTCTGATATAACATCCTCTGCCGCAGCCTCTAACTTCTTCTAACTGTTGCTGGATACGTTCTGGAGACACTGCCATTATTCCTGCCAAAATGATACTAACATCACAACACATTGTCTACCTCGGTTACATTTAAAAATATCGAGAAATACTTTTTCTCTTTTTACTTTTTTACAGTGTTTTCCCACACTGAATGCTTTAAAATCACATAATTACCAAGAAGAGAATTACAAGGCCTTCAGGACCTCCTCTATCTATCCCGTTCCTTAAATTTTTTGTGAAAAAGTTGTAGTATTAAACTTAGTATTATAAAGTTGAAATTTTTTAGGATTGGCACCACAACCATCACAATGTTATTATTATTAATAACAGTAATAGTAAAATAATAATTATTAATAATAATAATTATATTATTATTATTATTATTATTATTATTATTATTATAATTATAAATTTTAATAATAATTATAATTAATAATTATTTAAATTTTAATAATAATAATAATAATAATAATAATAATAATAATAATAAAATAACCAAGGAATAGGGATTGAAATAGCTGGCTTCTTGATAACTAGCACTTGTAGAGCCAGTGTGTGAATAACACAATAAGCTAAAAATAAAAGTGAGGACAGGGCTCTTCTGGTTAAGCCAAGTTCATTTACTTCCCATAAAGATACAAACAATAATATCATATTTAAATCCGCTATTATATTTCTAAAATCTGGTAAATAAGTGTATAAGGTATTTCCTGATGGCATATGTAGCATACATAAAATTTTTCAGTTGGAATTTTGCAGAGTACCTTTAATAATCAGGTTCAATTCAGTGCTCTTCTTATGTCTATCTCTCTTCTTTTCTCTTTTCTTCTCTGCCGATTCTTTCTCTTCTACTATTTTTCTTTGCCTTTCAATCCTCTCCTTGCTAGGTGATATCTCTGAACTGCACTTGCATCACCAGGACCAAAATGTGTAACTCTTAGTGAGTTTTATCAACTGCTCCTAAT
>NW_023659066.1:22500-32500 GCF_015228065.2 Penaeus monodon
GGGTATGTGCTTCAGTACAGTGAGGGCAGGATAGTAGGATATGTGGAACTGACAGAGGTACATTACATGAGGAGCACAGAGGTAGGTTGGAGCATGGCATGAGGTATGGATGTGTGAGGCGGGTGTGACCTATTCGTAAACGGGCAAGGGCGGTTTCCCACCGTCTGTTCTGGTGGTAGAGATGCAAGGTTTTACGGCTTGTAATTTATTGGTGGTTAGACCTAACCAGAAAGATTGCCAACGGTTATAAAGGAAAGTTTTTAAGTGAGGGTAGTAGAAGGTGGCTGGGTTGTGTGAAAAACTGGGTTGCTGGTTTGACAAGGCAGCGGATCGTGCCAAGGCATCTTCTTTTTCATTGCCGGGGATCCCGAAATGACTGGGCATCCAGCAAAATTTAACTGTTTTCTGTCGTGTGGACAGATAAAACAACTGATTCTGTATTTTACGGACTTTAGGGTTGATAAGGTCTATGGATTGTATGAGTGATATTGAATTGCGTGAGTCAGTGAAGGCGGTAAAGGCTGAGGAGGAGATGGAAGACATGCGTTGCAAAGTGAAAAGGATAGCGTAAAGTTCTGTTGTAAGGATGCTGGATTCAGGAGGAAGGGGAAAGTTGTATGTGTGAAAAAGACTACAGCGAAATCAGTACCTGAGGTGGATTTGGGGCCGTCTGTATAGACATGGGTACTGTAGGAATGACTAGAGATATGTGCAAGAAAATGTTTGAGGAGGATAGAATGTGATGTTTGATTTGAGTGGGTCAGGGAAAATAAAATGGCAATTACAGAAGGAAGGTATTAGCCAGGCAGGGAAAGTTTGGGCAGAAAGAGGAAGGGATCGGAGATGAGGAATGGGTAAATGGGGAAAGCAGAGTGTCCATATGAACATGGAAAGGGGTAGGAAACGTGGAGAGGAGGAGAAAGTATGAAGAAGGGATTGAGGGACAGTTATCTTGGAGAGAAAATTGATGGAAACGAGCATAGCTTTTTAAAGACAAAAGAGCGGAACGTAGAGAAAGGGATGGTAGGCCTGATTCAGTGTATAGGCTCTCAACTGGAAAGGATCGAAAGGCACCTAGGGATAACGGTGACCGCAATGGTGGATTGTGTCAAGTTGAGTGAGAAGGAAGGCAGAGGCGGAAGAATATATATGGAAGCCATAATCAAGGGTGGAGAGGATTAGGGTAGTATGGAGATTTGTGTTTCGAAGTATGCAAGACGAATTCCAAACTGATTTGGAGAGATAAGGTTGTGGTTGAGGTACCACATTAGCCGGATGTTAACAATCCTTTCTAGTAATTTGCAAAAGCAGCTTGTGAGGGCTATGGGACGGTAGTCTTGTGGAAGGGTACCAGATTTGTTTGGTTTTAAAAAAGGTAGTACATGGGCTTTACGCCAATGGGGAGCAAAGTTTCCGGCTGTCCATATGTTATTGAATATTGATAGGAGGAAAGACAAGAAGTAGGTAGAAGGTGTCGTAACGTACGGTGATGTATACCGTCTAGGCCTTCATGGGTATCGCTATTATGGATATGGAGGACGAGGACGGGGACAAAAATGAGGAGAACGTTTTTTTGATAGTTTATGGATCCGCCGCCAGACTGCAGAAACTGGTGTAGATGATGTTATGGAGGATGCATTATTTTGCCAGATGTTTGTCATCGAGTTACGGATTGTATGGCGAAGTTGGACTGCCCTTTTTAAATATGAGTGTAGTTAACTGACTGGAGGTGCCTCTCTTGTATCGATAGCTATTCCAAGCTGCGCGCTTCAACCGAAGCATTTTAGTACATTCTAGGTTCCACCATGGAACACCATGGAAGTGTAAGATCGGGAGGTGCGAGGGATGGCTGTATAAGCTGCATTTAGGACATTGGTTGTGAAGTAGAGAAGCATGTCTGAAGTGGAAGAGAAGGATGATGGGGGGAGATCGAGAGAAGAAAGAGAGGTAAAGGTATGCCAGTCAGCTCTGTCAAAGCACCAGCGAGGGGATTACGAAGTGAGACATAGGAAGTAAGAGAAAGGAGGATAGGGAAGTGATTGCTAGAGTGAAAGTGGTCTAGAATTGACCAATGGAAGTCTAGACGAAGGGTAGGAGTGCAAAGAGAAAAATCAAGGCATGAGAAGGATTGGATACACATGTCGAAGTAGGTGGGATGGTTTGAATTAAATAGGATAAGGTCATTATTGGAGAGAAAGTGCTCTAAGGAGCGACTTAGGGAGTCACTACAGAGGGTGTAGCGACAGTTAAAGTCTTCAACTATCAGGAAAAGTGGTTGGAGTGGGGAAAGTAAGGTTTCAATAGGAGGGGAAGGGGACAAATAGGCTGAAGTAATTGTGATCCAGTGGCAGTGAAAAGTGCGGATAGCTGTGCAAGGTTTAGTGGCTTGTGGGAGGTATGGCATATGGTGTTTTATGGATGGACAAGTATAGAGGAGGAATATAGAGAGGAAGGGAATGATACAAAATGGTAATTGGGTATTGGTGCGCCGGGCCATAAGTGAAAGGCCCGGGCGAAGCCAGAACTTCGCAAATCTCAAGCAAGCAAGGGTATTGGTACTGGAGGATGTGTGGGAAGGTTTCTTGGCGGCAGGGATATAAAAAGATAGGAGGTGGCGAAGGTCAGGTCTGTGAGAACGGAAACCTCGAATGTTCCACTGTAGTGGCGTCATTGTGGATCAATCAACGGATGATAAGGGTAGAGATGGATGTATGAAAGGTAAGAGGAGCATCTGGGGATTGAAGTAGAGTATCAGAGGAAGGCGGTGAAGGTGTAGTATCAGGAGGCTCATGGGAGGTGGAATCAGGGGAAGGCGGTGAAGGTGTAGTATCAGGAAGTTCATCAGGGAAGGTGGGATCTGGGGTAAGGACATTGTGACATAAGGGATTCACGTGTGTATCCAGGAGGGAGTGGTAGGGATAGTAAGGAAGGAGGTTTTGGTGTGGGTGGAGAGGATAGGGTATGTTGGGAGGGAGTAGGAGGAAAAGGGGTAGGGGGAATATGAGGAGGAGGATGAATGTTGGCAGTCACCTTGAATGTATGAGAGAGAGGAACTTTCTCTTGGTCATGCTTAGGAGTTTCAGAAGTCATCAAGAGATTTTTTACGAGGAGTGAATTGAAGATAGACATTTAAGGGGTTGGATGTAGGTGTGGGATGGGATGTGGTAGGAAAAGATGGGGTGAAACGTTTAGATTATCTGGTGCATGGGTAAGGCGAGGAGTCATAGGGGCAGTTGTAGATATGGAGTATCTGAATTCAGAATGGAAAAAGGATTTGACTGGGAGATGGGGGAAGTAGAGGTGGGAAATTGAGGAGTAAGGGGGAGTGATGCTGAGGAAGACGTAGAGATCACTTTGGTAGAGGGGATAGGAGTGGAGTGAAGGATGGTATTAGAGTAGGGAGTGACTGAAAGCCTAGTCGGTTTGCTTCTTGACTGATCTCTCGTAGAGTGAAGCCAAGTTTGTATCTGAGAACTGCTACCTCAGACTCACACATGTAGGCAAGGTATAGATACATTATGGGAGCCACTGCAATTGGCACATGTACGTGGTCGTGGTGGGCAGTTTGAACGGTCATGACCAACATTTCTGATATTGATGGGGTGGGGGTTTGACAAGGCAGGATTCTCCTCCTATATAGACCTTATGGGGAAGGTCATGTCTGCAAAAGGTAATCTTGGCAATAATGATGTGAGACTTACGGCGGCCTCTGGGGGAATAGTATAGCACTATACTGATACTGCATCGTAGTTAGCAAGGCAGCTAAGTAGGTCGTCGTCACAGTCTGCCCAATCTTAATCGTATACTGGGCAATCAGCCGGGGAAATGGCAACAGTTCCAGTACATGTATCAAGGGAGGAGTGGTGCTGGGCAGGGATTGATTTGCCAGTGAGGTCTACCAGGGTAGATTGTGCATGAACTTGAAACTCAGGTTAATGGTTAATGGTTAAAAGCAAGATAAATGTGCTAGACATCTAAGGTCATGTAGCACTATAGTGTAATGTAGGAAGGGTGTTGGTGTATATGATTAGTTGTCTAAGCGGGCAAAGGAATTGGTGAGTGAAGAGGGTTAGAGTCGGGCTGTGGTAAGAGTTAGATTAGTGGAGGGTATGTATGAGGAAAGAGATAGGTTGTTGAAACAGAAAGTGTGGATTCTGTAAGGATGTCTGATGGGTTGGGGGGTCGGTGAAGGGAGGATAGGTGGAGGAAAGCAGAGGTAAGTATGGACGAGACATAAAGGGAATGTGGGAAGAGACAAATGATAATTGGGGATTGGTATTGGAGGATGTGTAAGAAAGGTCTCTTAAAGGGCATAAAATAGATGGTTATAAGAGGAAGGATATGACAAAGGTCAGGTCTGTGGGAGCGGAAACCGCGAATATTCCAATGAAGGATAGTTATACTTTAGTGATATAGATTGTAGTACGTTTTGGAGATTTTGAGGGGGAAGCAGCTAGAGGGTGGGATAAGGACCAAAAGGTCTGAGATGGGAGAGGTGTGGGAGTTGGTGTTCTCTAGGAGGGGTATTGGAGACAAGGGTCTGTGGAAGGGGATATTTGTGACATAAGGGATTCACGTGTGTATCAACGGAGAGTGGAAGGATTAGGGGATGGTGGGAGGGTTACATAAGGGATTCACGTGTGTATCCAGGAGGGAGTGGAAGGGATAGAGGGGATGGTGGGAGGGTTAATGTGGGCGGGGTTGGGGTCGGGGGGGATGGGCTGTGTTGGGAGGGGTAGGAGGATTGGGTGTAGGGGGATATCGTTAGGAGGAGGATGGATATCAGCAGTTACTTGGTGTGTGGAAGGAGCAGGAGTTGTATTTGGAGGTTGAGTGTCAGTTTTCATTAAGTAATCTTGAATATTTTCAATATTTTTTTCTGAGGAGTTGGTTGGGGAGTTTTGGGGGATAAAGGATTTCTTGTGAGGGGGGGAAGAGAGGACTGGTGTCTCAAGCATAGGAGCAAAGGAAAGTGGAGGTGATTGTGTGGTAGGGGAAGAGGGGTGGAACGTTTGTTCTGTCTGTTACGGGTTGTGCGAGGAGGGAGAGGGGAAGGTGTTGGGGTTGTAGTGGTGATTGAAATATCTGTAGTAGAGATTGGAGTGTCTGGATTTAGGATGGCAAAAGAGTTTGACTGGGGAAGGTAGGAGGTAGAAGAGGGGGGTTAGATGTAGGGTGCGTGGGTTTAGGAGAATTGGTAGAATGAGCAGTATTACTGGAGTAAGGAGTAAGAGAGAAACCACGTCGACGTGCTTCTTGTCTGGCTTCACGTAGTGTGAGTCCAAGTTTGAATCTGAGAGTTGCTACCTCAGACTCAAATTCGTAAGTGGGACAGCCCCTATAAAATACATTATGGGGGCCGCCACAGTTGGCACATGTGCGTGATTGTGCAGGGCAGTTAGATCGGGTATGGCCAGGTTGGGCACATAGTGGGCATCTGGCTGTGGAACGGCAATGTTTGGCTGGGTGTCTTAGACGCCAAGTTTTGGCACTGACGTGGAGGAGGTTGGTATGGACGAACAGGGAGGGATTCTCCTCCTATGTAGACGTTAAAGGGAAGGTCATGTCTACGGAAGGTAATTTTGGCTATGTTAGTAGGTTTCTTTCGATGACCTCTGGGGGGAATGGAGTAGCATTGCACTGATGTTGCATCATAGTCTGTGAGACAGGCAAGTAGGTCTTCTCCACAGTCTGACCAATCTTTGTCATAGATTGGCAATTTGCTGGGGAGATTAAAACTGTTCCGGTGCAAGTATTGAGGGTTGGATGGGGTTCTGCAAGGATGGGGTTACCATATAGGTCAGTTAGTTTTGTTAATGCTATAGCTTGGTTTTCGGATGTTACTGTGACAAGACGGGAGGGGTCGGGTCGGCTACGGAAAGAGACTTTACCTTCTTGTTTTTGGAGACATTGTTGGAAGAGAAGGGTGTTGTCAGAGTAGGGAGCTGTGGGAGGGATCACGAAAAATCGGTCCCATTTGGCTGCGCTAAAGAGGGTATTCAAAATTGTTGTAGAGATAGGGGTAGTCGACGGGCGGGGGCGTGACGAAGATGGAGTAGTGTTGAGGGAGGTAGTGTTATGGGGAGGTGGGCAATAAGGCTGTAAGGTATTAATAAGGGAGGATGGG
Source organism: Penaeus monodon (assembly GCF_015228065.2). Classification (NCBI taxonomy): domain Eukaryota; kingdom Metazoa; phylum Arthropoda; class Malacostraca; order Decapoda; family Penaeidae; genus Penaeus; species Penaeus monodon. The sequence goes on from NW_023659066.1 coordinate 28,628, forward strand.
GTGGTTGATGTTGGAGGTTGTGGGGATAGAGGTGTTGAAGTTGAGCATGCTGGAAGAGTGGAAATGTTCCTTAAGGGTTGATTGTTGGTTACTGTACTAGTAGGCATTGATGAGGGGTAGTTATTGGAGTGTTCGGAGCCGTGGTCAAAGGAGAGCCTGGGGTCAGGGAATCGGGTGGGTTTACATCGTTGGGGCTATTTGATAAAGGGGCAAGCCTCGTTGCCCCTAATAGTGGAGATATGTTTTCATTACTGGCCATGGTAAGCCTGGTTATGTTGGGGATAAAAACAGTCCACCCCTCAGGGTCCCCTTGAGGAGTAAGGGCTAGGTAACAAATCAGGGGAATACCGTGCCCATGGCTCCCTCAGGCCGTTCAGGACTGGCACAAAGTCAGCCTTTCATCCTTTCAGCACGGCTCTCACACCTTAGGAGGTGGATAGCAGAAGGGTTTGGTGAAGGGACAGAAACGAAAAGTGGGAAGAAGAAGAAGAAGAAGAAGAAGAAGAAGAAGAAGAAGAAGAAGAAGAAGAAGAAGAAGAAGAAGAAGAAGAAGAAGAAGAAGAAGAAGAAGAAGAAGAAGAAGAGAAAAAAAGCCATGCAAAATTAGTTGAGTCGAAGGCTGAGTCCCAAGGTTGGGGAGTTCCCCATCATTGGGTCCCAGTCTCCGCCTCCTAAGCCCCCCCACGACAACAACGGGCAAGGGATTGGGGGGGCTTGAACTTAAATATAACTCTTAATAAAGATAAATGTATAGGTATTATTTCTAAATCCTGGTCTTTAAAGTCTTTACTGTCTCACTGTCCAAACAGGTTAATAAATATGATAAACTTTCACTATTTTATTGAAAGCTAATTATGTTAAGAAAAAAAAGCATACAATCACATTTCTTTCAATACAGATATCATACTGCCTATTTACATGAGTCATTCCACAAACAAAAAATGGAAATTTTCCAATGACTGATCTTTGTCTTCAAAATATGAACAAACGAATGTTCTATTCAATTACACATTCAGCACCAACTGCTGTAAGAGCTTCTTTCAGCTTTTCAGCTTCATCCTTTGGAATGTCAGCTTTCACAACTGTAGGACAGCTTTCAACAAACTTCTTTGCCTGTAAACATAAAAATAAACACGTATAATAAAAGGCAAATGTTTATCAAAACAAAAAAATATTCCCAAAAAGTATGAACATAAACATTATACATGTTGTTTCAAAAGATTTTTTCCCAAACACCTGCCCATATCTTACATACCTGGACAAGGTTCATGCCTTCAAGCAAGGCCTTTACTTCCTTAATAAGTGCTACCTTCTTTGCTGTATCAAACTTCATCAACTTGATAGTGAAACTTGTCTGAACTTTCTTTGGAGCAGCTGCCTCTTCATCCTCTTCCTCCTGTTATATCAAGGTTATTATGATGATTAATATGACTGTATATCAAATAAAAATAATCACAATTGCTTCTGCAAACACATTTTTCACAAAAGTGCATATTCCCAAAGCATATTCCATCCACTTACATCACAGGGCTATTATTAATCTTCAAAATCATAGTTATTATAAAATGAGGCCTTTTCATCATATTTGCTGATAAGTTACACTTGCCATGGAATAGGATGACCATTATATATGCCACAGTTATGAATGTTCAATGACCAATGACTTAAGTTTTTTGAGTATGATAACCCTTTAACCCTATACCGCTGGGAAAACGTAATGTTCACTGTGATGTTGCTTTGTAAAATATATATATAACAGGAGGCTCTACAAGTGCCCAGTCTATTAGCAGTCTATGTGGCCTCCCCTGACTTCCCCCTTTTGCTTTTCTAATGGTATCAATATCAATGCTGTTATCATCATCATTGACACTGTAATCCTTACAATGTTATTAACAATACTAATAGCAATATAAAATAAAACATTTCCTAATATCAAGGAAAAGAGGCAAAAAGGTAAGATGAGTTGGACTAGTGATTGACTACTTTATGACTTAGCACTTGTGGAGCCATCTGTGTGTAAATACAATCAATAAACTAAGCTCAGTGGGCATGACGTGTGTACATGCCATCCCAACAGCATTAAGTTAACATTGATGGTAGAGGTACTAAAGACACTGATGTCCACAAACCCTTTTCTGGGGCAACTGTTAATAGAAAATGTTTGGTTTATGGTAATAATTTATGAACATGTATATAAACAAATCAAAGATAAAAAAAATTAAATATCATTACCTGTGCCGGAGCTGCTGCTGGCATTCCAGCACCAAAAGCCATCACTGGGGCATCAGAAATGTTTAGAGTCTTCTTCAGCAATTCATTCAAATCTGCTACCTCCACAAGTGTTAGCTGAGAGATCTGGGACACAATTGACTGAATTTTTTCAGGGTAAACCTGTGAAAGAGAAAATGATAATAAAATTTACACAACAGTTGCACATAATATTAATAATTCTTTAGTTAAAAATTATACAGAAAAAGTGTAAAGTTAAACAAAATATTTTCAAATTCACACATTCAAGAAGCATTTAATACATGGTTATTTAGAAGGTAAGACAAAATAAAGGGTCATCAAATATTAATATTTCACACACATTCTAGCAATAGTAAATACCTTGGGTGCCCCTTCTGCAGTTGGGACAGCAAGTGCCTCGGCGCTCTGGAAGCGACGTTGACATTTCAAGCCATATATAGCAGATTGCTTCCACAATTTCTGTCTGCAATATACAGAACCTTAATGATAAGGTTTGCAATGATAAATCAAGACAATCAAATAGGATTAAAGTGAGAGAGTATATAAAATAATACAGAAGAATATGGAAGTCAGTGACATGAATTGATGGCAAGAAGAGAAATTGGGAAGAGGAAAAAGCATAAAGACTCATGAGAAAATTATACTTTTGATATTCTAAATACTTTCTCCTTTCTTAGATCTAACACTACACTCAAGTTCATAACATGCATATGTTAAACCTGAGAGAGATATGCATTATCATTTCGGCAAATATCTGTTAGATCCTGTTACAATCTTGTACGACACTGAATTCTCAGCTACACTAACAAATGCCCAGATATCTATATTTGGGCAGATCTCTAAAGCTGATGAAAATTAAATCTTGTTCATCTGATTAAATTTTCAGAATGACTAGTTTAAATACTCTATAATGCGAATAATCCCAATTTCATAATTTTCGCATCCACAATCACAATACTTGTAATCAAATAAGAAAAAATTATAGAAAAATATATCCACTAAAATATTACAGGGTCACTGCACGTGTTTCATAAAATTACCATAGCAAGAGAGGATATAAATATCAGAGAAACTGTAGTATGAGCATAAGGCCTCCTTCATCAGCTGTCACTTACAACATAAACAATAGGAAAAATAATTAATCATACATTTTTATTGCGAACTGGAATTTTGGCATAAATTACACTAACATCACACAAATAAAGCCTTACTTAAGATATTCTGGGGGTTGTGTTGCACAACATTCTTATTCTACTATAGTTTCAATTTCCCACAGCCAAGTAGTATATAGTACAATTTGTCTAATGGACAGAATGACCAAAAATAATATGCCTTTCATCTATGGTACTACTTTTGCAAGTTGATAAGAAAGTTGTGCATCACTTAACACTTTGATATACATTTACAGGAAATTGTAATAGCACTTTCATAAAGAGAAAAACTACTAATGCATGAAATAGTCTGCATAGGCAAAAAAAAAAAGTCAGAAATGAAGAAAATAAATCGCCACAAATGCCATGGGCAGAACAAGTTCATGGCGATCAGGTGGGGGTCATAGGCAAAGCCCCAGGGTTAGGAAGGTTTTTGGTTCATATGGCTATGTTTCAGGAATGGCTGGAGTAA
>NW_023659066.1:36784-51613 GCF_015228065.2 Penaeus monodon
TGAGATCAAGGCAACGGAAAAAGGGGGGGGCAATTTAAAAAAATAAAAAAGGGTAGAAAAAAAAGGGGAGGTGGGGATTAAGAAAGGGGAAGGGTTTAGGAAAAAGGAATCAGATCAAATGGAGGATATTTATGCATCTGAGGAAGGAAAATTTGTCAACTGAAAGGGATAGGAGATTCCGTGAGGTGCCCGACAGGGGGATCAGAGGACAAGTAAGGAAGCAGGGTATGGGCTTCAGTACGTGAGGCAGGATAGTAGGATGTGGAAGACAGAGGTACATACATAGGAGCAAAGGGTTTGGCGCATGGATAGTAGGTGTGAGGCGGGGACCTATTCGTAAACGGCGGCTTTCCCCGTCTGTCTGGTGTAGAGATGCAGGTTTTCCCGGCTTGTAATTTATTTGGTGGTTAGACCTAACCAGAAAGATTGCCAACGGTTATAAAGGAAAGTTTTTAAGTGAGGGTAGTAGAAGGGGTTGGGTTGTGTGAAAAACTGGGTTGCTGGTTTGACAAGGCAGCGGATCGTGCCAAGGCATTTTTTCTTTTTCATTGCCGGGGATCCCGAAATGACTTGGGCATCCAGCAAAATTTAACTGTTTTCTGTCGTGTGGACAGATTAAAAAAAACTGATTCTGTATTTTACGGACTTTAGGGTTGATAAGGTCTATGGATTGTATGAGTGATATTGAATTGCGTGAGTCAGTGAAGGCGGTAAAGGCTGAGGAGGAGATGGAAGACATGCGTTGCAAAGTGAAAAGGGAATAGCGTAAAGTTCTGTTGTAAGGATGCGGATTCAGGAGGAAGGGGAAAGTTGTTAGTGTGAAAAAGACTACAGCGAAATCCAGTACCCGAGGTGGATTGGGGCCGTCTGTATAGGGCATGGGTACGTAGGGGAAATGACTAGAGATATGTGCAAGAAAGTTTGAGGAGGATAGAATGTGATGTTTGATTTGAGTGGGTCAGGGGAAAAAAAAATGGCAATTATAGGAGGAAGGTATTAGAAAGGAAGGGAAAGTTTGGGCAGAAAGAGGGAGGAATCGGAGACGAGGAATGGTGTAAATGGGGAAAGCAGAGTGTCCATATGAACATGGAAAGGGGTAGGAAACGTTGGAGAGGAGGAGGGAAAATATGAAAGAAAAGGGGTTGAGGGACAGTTTTCTTGGAGAGAAAATTGATGGAAACGAGCATAGCTTTTAAAGACAAAAAGAGCGGAACGTAGAGAAAGGGATGGTAGCCTGATTCAGTGTATAGGCTCTCAACTGGAAAGGATCGAAAGGCACCTAGGGATAACGGTGACCGCAATGGTGGATTGTGTCAAGTTGAGCGAGAAGGAAGGCAGAGCGGAAGAATATATATGGAAGCCATAACAAGGTGTGGAGAGGATTTAGGGTAAATATGGAATTTTTGTTTCGAAGTATGCAAGACGAATTCCAAACTGATTTGGAGAGATAAGGTTGTGGTTGAGGTACCACATTTGGGCCGGATGTTAACAATCCTTTCTAGTAATTTGCAAAAGCAGCTTGTGAGGGCTATGGGACGGTAGTCTTGTGGAAGGGGTACCAGATTTGTTTGGTTTTTAAAAAGGTTAGTACATGGGCTTTACCCCAATGGGGAGCAAAGTTCCGGTGTCCATATGTTATTGAATATTGATAGGAGGAAAGCAAGAAGTAGGTAGAAGGTGTCGTAACGTACGGTGATGTATACCGTCTAGGCCTTCATGGGTATCGCTATTATGGATATGGAGGACGAGGACGGGGACAAAAATGAGGAGAACGTTTTTTTGATAGTTTATGGATCCGCCGCCAGACTGCAGAAACGGGTGGTAGAGATGTTATGGAGGATGCCATTATTTTGCCAGATGTTTGTCATCGAGTTTACGGATTGTATGGCGAAGTTGGACTGCCCTTTTTAAATATAAAGTGTAGTTAACTGACTGGAGGTGCCTCTCTTGTATCGATAGCTATTCCAAGCTGCGCGCTTCAACCGAAGCATTTTAGTACATTCTAGGTTCCACCATGGAACACCAGGGAAAGTGAAAAGATCGGGAGGTGCGAGGGATGGCTGTATAAGCTGCATTTGGGGACATTGGTTTGTGAAGTAGAGAAGCAGTACTGAAGTGGAAGAGAAGGATGTTTGGGGGGAGATCGAGAGAAGAAAGAGGGGGTAAAGGTATGCCAGCCCAGCTCTGTCAAAGCACCAGCGAGGGGGATACGAAGTGGAGACATAGGAAGTAAGAGGAAAGGAGGATAGGGAAGTGATTGCTAGAGTGAAAGTGGTCTAGAATTGACCAATGGAAGTCTAAGAAAGAAGGGTAGGAGTGCAAAAGAGAAAAATCAAGGATGAATGGAAGGGTTGGATACATGTCGAAGTAGGTGGGAGGTTTGAATTAAATAGGATAAGGAAATTTTTGGGGAGAGGGAAAATGCTCTAAGGAAACGACTTAGGGAGTACTAAGAAGGGGTTTGGTTAGCGGACAGTTAAAGTCTTCAACTATCAGGAAAAATGGTGTGGAGTGGGGAAAGTAAGGTTTCAATAGGAGGGGAAGGGGACAAATAGGCTGAAGTTTAAATTTGTGATCCAGGGCAGGAAAATGCGGATAGCGTGCAAGGGTTAGTTGGGCTTGTTGGAGGTTAGGCGCATAGGTTTTTATGGATGGAAAGTATAGAGGAGGAATATAGAGAGGAAGGGAATGATACAAAATGTAATTGGGTATTGGTGCGCCGGGCCATAAGTGAAAGACCGGGCCCGGGGAGCAGAACTCGCAAATCTAACCAAGCAAGGGGGATTGGTATGGGTGTTTTGGGGAAAGGTTTCTTGGCGGAGGGATATAAAAATAGGAGGTGGCGAAAGGTCAGGTTTGGTGGAGAACGGAAAATGAAGTTCACGTAGTGGCGCATGTGGATCAATCAACGGATGATAAGGGTAGAGATGGATTTTTATGAAAGGAAGAGGGAGATCCAGGGGTTTGAGGTAAGGTATCAGGGGAAAAGGAGGTGAAGCTGTATTATCAGGGGGGTTCATGGGAGGGGGATCTGGGGAAGGAGGGGAAGGTGTTGTATCGGGAAAAGTTCATCAGGGAAGGTGGGTTTGGGGGGAAAGGGACTTTGTGACATAAGGGTTTCACGTGTGTATCCAGGAGGGGTGGAGGGATAGTAAGGAAGGGGGTTTTTTGGTTGTGGGTGGAGAGGATAGGGATTTGGGAGGGAGTGGGAGGAAAAGGGTGGGGGGAATATGAAGAGGGGGAAAATTTTTTTTGGCAGTCACTTTGAATGTATGAGAGAGGGAACTTTCTTTGGGTATGCTTAGGAAGTTTCAAAAGCATCAAAAAGATTTTTTACGAGGAGGTGAATTGAAGATAGAATTTAAGGGGTCGTGGATGTGGTGGGGGATGGGATTGGGGTAGGAAAAGATGGGGTGAAAACGTTTGGATTATCTGGTGCCATGGGTAAGGGGGGAGTAAATAGGGGCAGTTTAGATTGAGATCTGAATCAAAAGGAAAAAGGATTTGACTGGAGATGGGGAAATAGAGGTGGGAAATTGAGGAGTAAGGGGGAGGTGATGCTGAGGAAGACTTTAGAGATCACTTTGGTAAGAGGGGATAGGAGTGGAAGTGAAGGATGGTATTAGAGTAGGGAAGTGACTGAAAGCCTAGTCGGTTTGCTTCTTGACTGATCTCTCGTAGAGTGAAGCCAAGTTTGTATCTGAGAACTGCTACCTCAGACTCACACATGTAGGCAAGGTTATAGATACATTATGGGAGCCACTGCAATTGGCACATGTACGTGGTCGTGGTGGGCAGTTTGAACGGTCATGACCAACATTTCTGATATTGATGGGGTGGGGGTTGATATGGTCAGACAAGGCAGGATTCTCCTCCTATATAGACCTTATGGGAAGGTCATGTCTGCAAAAGGTAATCTTGGCAATAATGATGTGAGATTTACGGCGGCCTCTGGGGGAATAGTATAGCACTATACTGATACTGCATCGTAGTTAGCAAGGCAGCTAAGTAGGTCGTCGTCACAGTCTGCCCAATCTTAATCGTATACTGGGCAATCAGCCGGGGAAATGGCAACAGTTCCAGTACATGTATCAAGGGAGGAGTGGTGGCTGGGCAGGATTGATTTGCCCGTGAGGTTACCAGGGTAGATTGTGCATGAACTTGAAACTCAGGTTTAATGGTTTAAAGAAAAGCAAGATAAGTGCTAGACATCAAGGTCATGTAGCACTTTTAGTTTAATGTTAGGGAAGGGGGTGAGTTATGAATAAAATTTTTTAAGCTGGGGCAAAAGAGATTGGTGGAAGTGAAAGGGTAGAGTGGGGTTTGGTAAGGGGTTAGATTAAGATGGAGGGGTATGTATGAGGAAAGAGAATAGGTTTGTTGAAACAGAAAGTGGGGATTCTGTAAGGGATGTCTGTTAGGTTGGGAGGTCGGTGAAGGGAGGATAGGTGGAAAAAAAGCAGAGGTAAGTATGGACGAGACATAAAGGGAATGTGGGGAAGAGACAAAAAAAGATAATTGGGGATTGTATTGGAGGATTGGAAATCTGAAAAGGCCATTTAAGGGTTTAAAAAGAGGAAAGGTTCAAGGTCCCCGGGGGGGCGGACAAACCGCATATCCAATAGTTTTTTATAATTGACGTTGGAGATTTTAGGGGGAAGAGGAGGGGGGGAAGGACCAAAGGTCTAAATGGGAGAGGTTGTGGGAGTTGTTGTATGGAGGGTAATAGGAGAAAGGTTGTGGAAGGGAAATTGTGACTTTAAAGGATTCGATGTTGTTACGGGATAGGGAAGGGATGGTGGGAGTTAGATAAGGACAATGGGATCAGGGAGGGAATGAAGGGATGAGGGGGTGGAAAGTGTTAATGTGGGGGGGTTGGGGTTTTTGGGGGATGGGTAGGTGTTTGGGAGGGGGGTAAGGGAGGAAAAAGGTGGGTGGGAGGGAATCGTTGGGAGGAGGATGGATATCAGGCATTTACTTGGGTTGTGGAGGAGGGAGTGAAATTTGGGGGATTGAGTGCAGATTAAGAACTTGAAAGTTTTTTCAATTAGTTTTTTCTAAGGGGGGTTTGGTGGGGTATTTGGGGAAAAGGTCTTGTGAGGGGGGAAGGGAAGAGGAATGGTGTCTCAAAGCATAGGAGAGAAAAAGGATGGAGGGATGGGCTTGTGGTGGGGAAGAGGGTGGGTGGAACGTTTGTTCTGTTGGAGGGTTAGTGGAGGGAAGGGAAGGGGGTTGGTGGGGTTTGTAGTGGTGATAAAAATTTGGGGGTTGGAGGTCGGTTTAGGGGGAAAAGGGTTTGAGGGGGAAGGTGGGTAGGGGGTAGGAGGGGGGTTTAGGTTTTAGGGGCGTGGGTTAGGGGGGAATTTTAGAATGAGCAGATATGGATAAGATTTAAGGGCCGTCGAAGGGCCGGGTTGTATTGGAGGTTGATGTGAGTTCTCTCAACTAAATGTAATTGGGAACCCATTTTAAAAATTTTTATGGGGCCCAGCCACAGTTGGCCATTGGTGCGTGATGTCAGGGAGGTAATCGGGGATGGCCAGCAGGGGCACCATGATTGGGGATTGGCTGTGGAAACGGCAATTTTTGGGGGTGAGAACGTTTTGGCCTTGGGGGTTGGAGGAGGGGGGGGGAAAAAGGGGGGAGGGGATTCTTCCTAGTAGAAACGTTTATTTAGGGAAGGTTGACGGGAATTTTAGGAAAGGTAAAATTTTGGCTATGTTGTGGGTTTTTTGGATGACCTTTTACTGGGGGAAGGAGAGAGCCATTCCCTTCTTGTTTGCTTAAAGTATGGGGCGGGCGTAGGTCCTCCAAGTTTGACAATCTTTGTCCTAGACTCAAATTGCTGGGAATTAAATACGTTCCCGGTGGCAAGGGTATTGGAGGGTTGGATGGGTTCTCCCAAGGATGGGCCCCATTAGGTCATGGTTGTTTGAATGTTATAGTTTGGTTTTCGGAGGTTTGGACAAGACGGGAGGGGTTTGGTTCGGGACGGAAGGGGGGGATTTCCTTTCTATCTTTTTTGGAAGGACATTGTTGGAAAGAGAAGGTTTGGTTGTAAGTAGGGAGCTTGGGGGAGGATCACGAAAAATGGTCCCATTTGCTGGACGCAAGAGGTTTTCCCCAAGAATTTTGTAAGTTTGGGTTATGCGGGCGGGGGAAAACGTTCCGGTTGCGAAGAGGGGGTGGTTGGATGAGGGGTGTTAAGGTGGAGATTGGGCAATAATAAGCTGGTTTTGGTATTAATAAAGGGAGGGTGGGGTGGTTGGATGTTGGAGGTTTTTGGGGAAGGGTGTTGAAGTGAGCTGTGGGGGGGATAAAAATGGAAATGGTCCTTAAGGGGTTTAGTTGTTGGGGTTACGTACAGAGGGATTGATGAGGGTAGTATTGAGGTGTTCGACCTGGGCAAGGATGGGCTGGGGAAAAAGGGAATCGGGTGGTATGTTGGGGCTATTGATAAGGGGAAGCTAGTTGCTAATAGTGAAATGTTTTATTAGTGCGGGTAAGTGGTTATGGGGGGTAAAAAGTCACCCACAGGGCCCCTTTGGGGAGGAATGGGTGGGTAACAAATAAAGGGGAACCCGTGCCCATGCCCTTTGGGGGTTTTTTTCAACTGGCCACGTAAGCACTTTATTTTAACGTCCACCCTTTAGGGTTTGGGGAGAAGGGCTGGTAAAAACAGGAAACCCGTGAGGGGGAAGGGAAAGAAGAGAAAAGAAGAAGACGGAAAAGGGAAAAGGAGAAGAAGAAGAAGATGAAGGGACAGAAAAGAAAAAGTGAAAAAAGAAGAAAAGAAGAAAGAAAAGAAAGAAGAAAGAAAAGAAAGAAGAAAGAAGAAGAAGAAAGAAGAAAGGAAAGAAGAAGAAGAAGAAGAAAAAAAAAGAAAAAAAAAAAAAAAGCCATGCAAAATTAGTTGAGTCGACGGCTGAGTCCCAAGGTTGGGGAGTTCCCCATCATTGGGTCCCAGTCTCCGCCTCCTAAGCCCCCCCACGACAACAACGGGCAAGGGATTGGGGGGGCTTGAACTTAAATATCTCTTAATAAAGATAAATGTATAGGTATTATTTCTAAATCCTGGTCTTTAAAGTCTTTACTGTCTCACTGTCCAAACAGGTTAATAAATATGATAAACTTTCACTATTTTATTGAAAGCTAATTAGTTAAGAAAAAAAGCATACAATCACATTTCTTTCAATACAGATATCATACTGCCTATTTACATGAGTCATTCCACAAACAAAAAATGGAAATTTTCCAATGACTGATCTTTGTCTTCAAAATATGAACAAACGAATGTTCTATTCAATTACACATTCAGCACCAACTGCTGTAAGAGCTTCTTTCAGCTTTTCAGCTTCATCCTTTGGAATGTCAGCTTTCACAACTGTAGGACAGCTTTCAACAAACTTCTTTGCCTGTAAACATAAAAATAAACACGTATAATAAAAGGCAAATGTTTATCAAAACAAAAAAATATTCCCAAAAGTATGAACATAAACATTATTAATGTGGTTTCAAAAGATTTTTTCCCAAAACCACGGGCCCATATCTTAATACCTGGCCCAAAGGTTCATGCCTTCAAGCAAGGCCTTAACTTCCTTAATAAGTGCTACCTTCTTTGCTGTATCAAATTCATCAACTTGATAGTGAAACTTGTCTGAACTTTCTTTGGAGCAGCTCCCTCTTCATCCTTTTCATCCTGTTATGTCAAGGTTATGAGACGTTTAAATATGACTGTATATCAAATAAAAAATAATCACAATTGCTTCTGCAAACACATTTTTCACAAAAGTGCATATTCCCAAAGCATATTCCATCCACTTACATCACAGGGCTATTATTAATCTTCCAAATCATAGTTATTATAAAATTAGGCCTTTTCATCAATTTGCTGATAAGTTACACTTGCCATGGAATAGGATGACCATTATATATGTCACAGTTATGAATGTCCAATGACCAATGATTTAATTTTTTTGAGTTTGATAGCCCTTTAACCCCTTTAAAACCACTGGGTAAAAACATAATGTTTATGTGATGTTGCTTTGTAATAAAAATATATGCACAGGAGGCTCTACAATGCCCAGTCTATTAGCAGTCTAATGTGGCCTCCCCTAAACCCCCCTTTGCTTTTCTAAGGGTTTATCAATATCTATGCTGTTATCATCATCATTGACACTGTAATCTTACAATGTTATTAAAAATACTAATAGCTATATAAAATAAAACATTTCCTAATATCAAGGAAAAGGGGCAAAAAGGTAAGATGAGTGGGACTAGTGATTGACTACTTTATGACTTAGTACTTGTGGAGCCATCTGTGTGTAAATACAATCAATAAACTAAGCTCAGTGGGCATGACGTGTGTACATGCCATCCCAACAGCATTAAGTTAACATTGATGGTAGAGGTACTAAAGACACTGATGTCCACAAACCCTTTTCTGGGGCAAACTGTTTAATAGAAAATGTTTGGTTTTTGGTAATAATTAATTAAATGTATATAAACAAATCAAAGATAAAACAAATTAAATATCATTACCTGTGCTGGAGCTGCTGTGGCATTCCAGCACCAAAAGCCATCACTGGGGCACAGAAATGTTAGAGTCTTCTTCAGCAATTCATTCAAATCTGCTACCTCCACAATTTGTTAGCTGAGAGATCTGGGAAACAATTGATAAATTTTTTTTTCAGGGTAAACCTGTGAAAGAAAAAATGATAATAAAATTTACATTATAGTTGCACATAATATTAATAATTCTTTAGTTAAAAAATTTATACAGAAAAAGTGTAAATTTTTAAACAAAAATATTTCAAATTCACACATTCAAAAAGCATTTAATACATGGTTATTTAGAAGGTAAGACAAAATTAAAGGGTCATCAAAATATAATATTTCACACACATTCTAGCAATAGTAAATACCTTGGGTGCCCCTTTGCAGTTGGGACACCCAAGTGGCCTCGGCGCTCTGAAAAGCGACGTTGACATTTCAAGCCATATATAGCAGATTGCTTCCACAATTTCTGTCTGCAATATACAGAACTTAATGATAAGGTTGGCAATGTAATAAGACAATCAAATAGGAAAAGTGAGAGAGTATATAAAATAATACAGAAGAATAGGGAAAAGTCAGTGACATGAATTGATGGCAAGAAGAGAAATTGGGAAGGGGAAAAAGCATAAAGACTCATGAGAAAATTATACTTTTTGATATTCTAAATACTTCTCCTTTCTTAGATCTAACACTACACTCAAGTTCATAACATGCATATGTTGAACCTGAGAGAGATATGCATTATCAATTCCGGCAAATATCTGTTAGATCCTGTTACAATCTTGTACGACACTGAATTCTCAGCTACACTAACAAATGCCCAGATATCATATTTGGGCAGATCTCTAAAGCTGATGAAAATTAAATCTTGTTCATTGATTAAATTTTCAGAATGACTAGTTTTTAAAAACTCTATAATGCGAAATAATCCCAATTTCATAATTTTCGCATCCACAATCAGCAATACTTTGTAATCAAATAAGAAAAAATTATAGAAAAAATATATCCACTAAAATATTACAGGGTCACTGCACGTGTTTCATAAAATTACCATAGCAAGGAGAGGATATAAAATATCAGAGAAACTGTAGTTTTGAGGCATAAGGGCCCCCTTCATCCCGCTTTTCACTTACAACATAAAACAATAGGGAAAAAAAATAATCATACATTTTTATTGCGAACTGGAATTTTGGCTAAAAAATTACCAACATCACACAAATAAAGCCTTACTTAAGATATTCTGGGGGTTGTGTTGCACAACATTTTTTATTCTACTATAGTTTCAATTTCCCACAGCCAAGTAGTATATAGTAAATTTGTCTAAAAGGACAGAATGACCAAAAATAAATGCCTTTCATCTATGGTACTACTTTTGCAAGTGATAAGGGAAAATTGGTGCATCACTTAACACTTTGATATACATTTACAGGAAATTGTAATAGCACTTTCATAAAGAGAAAAACTACTAATGCATGAAAATAGTCGCATAGCAAAAAAAAAAATCAGAAATGAAGAAAATAAATCGCCACAAATGCCCATGGGCAGAAACAAGTTCATGGCGATCAGGTTGGGGTCATAGGCAAAGCCCCAGGGTTAGGAAGGTTTTGGTTCATATGGCTATGTTTCAGGAATGGCTGGAGTAATAGGGACTTTATCTCAGAGCGGTTGTGACAAATGCCACACAGAGAGTAAGTCCACAGCAACAGGGGGGGGTCCTGGGCAGAAACCCAGTAGGAGGAGGGCAGTGATAAGATGGGGGTTGGAGGTGAAACTCCCAGGGTTAGGAAGGTTTTTTGGGTTCACACAGCGAGGTTGTTGATTTCACAGGAATGGCTGGAGTAATAGGCGCTTAATCTCAGAGGAGTCACTTATTATTATGATGGAAAATAAATAGACGTACATTATACAGTGTTGATAATTGAAAGAATGAATAATAACTGCAAGATTGATGACTGTGTGAAAATAAAAATTCCCTTATCTTCAACTTGTGAAAAGGTAGTACCAAAGATGAAGTGTCTTTTGATTCATTTTTTCATTACAAAAGCAAAATTTTCCTTGTAATACAAGGCTGTGGGGAAAAAAAGTAGTAATTTATACTCCTAGCAAGGGGCTACATTCCCCCGGACCCCCATAGCTTAAGAAAGCACAAACTACACATTCCCTATGGTCATAATTGCTTGGTTTTTAATCCCTTTTTATTTAACATTTGGGCAAGTGATGGGCTCAAAAATCAGGGTGTGATAGATACTAATGTCTATGTCTGTATATCCACTATATACAAGAATTCATTCTCAAAAGCACAAAGCAATAAAGGACTACTTGACAGATTGTAGTAATGAGTTACACGTCACATTAAACACAATGGGGACTTAGAAAATTGTGGGTCGATCTTTCTCCTTCTCGTCTTGTATCTCCCTTATTTTCCATTCGCTCACCTTTTTCATAGATGAAGAGTGTCTTAGTTTTTGTCAAGGGAACAACTCCATACACTTTTCTTTTTACTGTAATCTGACTGTCATGCACAGGACGCTTTTCCCCAAATTTACCTTGTACTAAATGGCCGTAGGAAACAAAATGTACCTTACTTTACATTGGGGAGACATCAAAGCATTTTTTTCTTCGACAACACCCTTCACCTTAAGTTCACCTTTAAAATTCCCACAGCCACAAGTGGATGGGCAGGGGGGGGGGGGTGCTACCTAAAAGACCTAAGGCTTCCTCAGAAAATAAACCTACATTACTTCCGCCCAAATCAAAACTACAGGAGACATGCTGAATCCTCTCGGTGAGCCCTTTTTCTCACCAGACAAATATTCGTTTAACCATAATATCATACATCGAACTTTTTCATTACCACTACATAAGACAAAAGGTACTAATTTTGGTATGAACTTAAACTCACGAAATCCTGCCTCTCCGTATCAACCTACCTCAAACAGCATGTCAGAGCTGTATAATTGGTGCCCCACAAGAAATTTAGAAGCTTGCAAAAATGTCCAATGGGCCCCGGCTTTCCTCACACAATGTTTACGTAGCGGGGAGGAACCCGAACATGTGAAGGAAACGAGGAAGAAAAGCAACTTCGGGCGTTTTATGCGTTACGCTTATGCCATCTAGTGATGCCGGGATAAATATTTATGATAAGAAAATGAGAACTTAATTTTGTAAAATGGTAGACCCAAATTTTATTTTTTTAAAAAGAGAATATTACTTATCTGTATCCAAAATTCAGGAATTTACCGAAAACTCCAGTGGTTGTCGAATAGAAACTTATGATGAGAACACACATTACACCTTAACTCCGTACATCTATCTGTGTGTGTGTGTGTGCGGGGTGTATGGTTGTGTGTGTGTGTTTGTGTGTGTGTTTGTGGTGGTGTGTGTGTGTGGGTGTGTGGTGTGTGTGTGGTGTTTTGGGGTATACTTATGTATGGATGGATGGATGGGATGGATGTGTTTGTATGTGTATAGATACATAATATACAATTACACACACACACACACACAATTACACACACACACACACACAACACACAACACACACACACACACACACAAACACAAAATATATATATATATATATATATATAATTATATAATATATATATATATATTATATATATATATATATATAATATATATATATATATATATATATATATACCACACACACACACACACACACACACACACCACACACCACACACACAAAACATATATATATATAAAATATGATTATATTATATATATATATAAAATATTATATATATATATATTATATGGTGTGTAAGTGGGGTGTATATATATGTATGAATATATGTATGTATGCATGGATGGATGTGTGTGTGTGTGTGGGGTTGGGTTTGTGTGTGTGGTGTGGTTGTGTGTGTTGTTTTGTTGTGTTTTGTGTGTGTGTGTGTGTGTGTGTTTGTGTGTTTGTTATATATTATATATTATATATATATAATATATATATAAAATATATAAAATAAAATAAAATATATATAAGAGGTTCCTTCAATAAGTTTTGAGACTTTTTGTAGTGACACTTTTTTCTCGGACAAACACGGAACTCTAGTCCCCTTCAAAGTACTCCCTCCCGCTGCAATGCACTTGTTTTTGTTGTCGCAAAAACTTCTGGAAGGCCCCCTGGGAGTCCTCCGGTGTGAACGTGTCCACGACCCTCGTCACAGCCCTTTCATTTCCCGATGGTGTCAAAACGACTGCCTCTGAGGTTGTCCTTTAGCTTGGGGAACAACCAAAAGTCACAGGGAGCGAGGTCTGGACTGTAGGGAGGGTGAGGAACTGTCTTGATGCCCATCTCGGTCAAATAGTTGGAAACGCGGATGGAGCTGTGGACTGGTGCATTGTCCTGGTGGAAATGCCACCGACCCGATTCGAACAGCGCTGGCATTTTGCGACATCTCTTTCGGAACTCCCTCAAGACCTCCACATAATACACTTTGTTAAATGCCTGTCCAGAGGGAACCCGGTGGTTGTAGATCATGCCCAAGCTGTCGAAACAGGGGATCATCATGAGTTTCAGGGTGGACTTGCTCGGTCTGGCCTTCTTGGGTCTGGGGGAGCCCGGATGCTTCCCCTGGAAAATCTTTCTCTTGGTTTCCGGGCCACAGCAGTAAAAATCCAGCTTTCATCACAGGTCACCAGAGCCATGAGTACTCTTGGGTCTGAAATATAAGCTCGACCATGACCCTGCTGTCGCTAACACGTCTTTTCTTTGCTCGTCACGGATTGCACATATCTTTCGCATTTTCAGTTCACCATGAATAATTTCGGGGCACAGTTTCCACACTGACTTCAAACTGTTTACTTATTTTCTCTATTGACACTTGACGGTCCTCATCCATAAAAGGACGAATTTTCCCCACCAGCTCCGGTGTTCTGACTCCCCCCCCCCCCTCCCACACCTCTCATCGTCTTTCACAGACTCTCTGCCGCCCTTAAACTTTTGTGCCAACGAAACGCAGATGCTTTGCCCATGCAAGTTAATCCATAAGCAGTCTGAGACAGTTCATAAGTCTGCGTAGCGTTCTTTTTCCGAGTAACGCAAAATTTAATAGCGTATCGAGCTTCCAAAGTGCTCCCGCCCCGACTGTATTCTGCAAAAAAGTCAGCTGTGACCAGCGTGGTTTAGTAGGGTTCGATTAACCTCCACGTGCAAACCTTCTCTTTTCAACCTGGAAAAAAACAAAAATGGTGTGTTTTCTTTTTAGACATAGGTGAGACATATCAAAATTACAAGAGTGTCGGATGATTATACTGCCCTTACAAAAAATCTCAAACTTATTGAAGGCACCTGTATGTGTGTGTGTGGTGGTGTGTTATATCCCATATATATATATATATATATATATATATATATATATATATATAAAATTTTATAATATATAATATATATAATTATATATATTATTATTATATTATATATATATATATATATATAATATTATATATATATGTATATATATTATATTTTTATTATATAAAATATATATATTAACATCACATCTACTAATTATTAATTTATTTTCTGTCTAAAATATATATATATATAGATATTATAGTATAGTATATAAGATATAATAATTTAGCTGGGTTGCCTTCTGGGGACGGGGGTTGGGCCTTCTCCATTTTCTCCACATTTGTCCTGTCCCTTTTTTTTTTATTATATATATATATATATATTATATATTATATAATATATATATTATATATTATGGGTTGGGTTTTTGGGTGTTTGTTTGGTGTGTGTTGTTGTTTTTGTGGGTGTGTGTGGGGGTGTGTGTGTGTTGGTGTGTGTAGTGTTGATCCCTCTCCTTTTTTTCCCCCCCTTCTCTCTTATATATATATTTATATATATATATTATTTTATATATATTATATATTATTATATATATATACATTTATATTTTAATATTTATATATTTATATTTTAATATGTGTGGTGGTGGTTTGTGTGTGTGGTGTGTTGTGTTGGTGTTGGTGTGTGGTGTGTTGTGTATGTATATATATATAATATATATATATATATATATATATATATATATTATATATATATATAAAATATATATTTGTGTGTGTGTGTGTGTGTGTGGTGTGGTGTGTGTGTTTTGTGTGTGTGTGGGTGTGTGTGTGTTGTGTATGTTTTTTTTTTTTTTTGTTTTTTTTAAATATAATATATAAAAATATATATATTATATATATTATAATATATAATTTTTATATATATAGTATATATATATATATATTAAA
>NW_023659066.1:51713-61713 GCF_015228065.2 Penaeus monodon
ATCGAAGCACTGGGAAACGTACCGCATGGTGGATTGTGTCAGTTGAGTGAAAGGAGCAGAGGCGAGAATATATATGGAAGCCATAATCAAGGGTGGAGAGGATTAGGGTAGTATGGAGATTTGTGTTTCGAAGTATGCAAGACGAATTCCAAACTGATTTGGAGAGATAAGGTTGTGGTTGAGGTACCACATTAGCCGGATGTTAACAATCCTTTCTAGTAATTTGCAAAAGCAGCTTGTGAGGGCTATGGGACGGTAGTCTTGTGGAAGGGTACCAGATTTGTTTGGTTTTAAAAAAGGTAGTACATGGGCTTTACGCCAATGGGGAGCAAAGTTTCCGGCTGTCCATATGTTATTGAATATTGATAGGAGGAAAGACAAGAAGTAGGTAGAAGGTGTCGTAACGTACGGTGATGTATACCGTCTAGGCCTTCATGGGTATCGCTATTATGGATATGGAGACGAGGACGGGGACAAAAATGAGGAGAACGTTTTTTGATAGTTTATGGATCCGCCGCCAGACTGCAGAAACTGGTGTAGATGATGTTATGGAGGATGCATTATTTTGCCAGATGTTTGTCATCGAGTTACGGATTGTATGGCGAAGTTGGACTGCCCTTTTTAAATATGAGTGTAGTTAACTGACTGGAGGTGCCTCTCTTGTATCGATAGCTATTCCAAGCTGCGCGCTTCAACCGAAGCATTTAATACATTCTAGGTTCCACCATGGAACGCATTTATGAGTGTAAGGTCGGGAGGTGTGAGGGATGGTTGTATAGCCTGCATTTCGGATATTGGTTGTGAAGTAGAGAAGCATGTCTGAAGTGGAAGAGAAGGATGATGGGGGAGATCGAGAGAGAAGAGAGGTAAAGGTATGCCAGTCACTCTGTCAAAGCACCAGCGAGGGGATTACGAAGTGAGACATAGGAAGTATAGAAAGGAGGATAGGGAAGTGATTGCTAGAGTGAAAGTGGTCTAGATTGACCAATGGAAGTCTAGACGAAGGGTAGGAGTGCAAAGAGAAAAATCAAGGCATGAGAAGGATTGGATACACATGTCGAAGTAGGTGGGATGGTTTGAATTAAATAGGATAAGGTCATTATTGGAGAGAAAGTGCTCTAAGGAGCGACTTAGGGAGTCACTACAGAGGGTGTAGCGACAGTTAAAGTCTTCAACTATCAGGAAAAGTGGTTGGAGTGGGGAAAGTAAGGTTTCAATAGGAGGGGAAGGGGACAAATAGGCTGAAGTAATTGTGATCCAGTGGCAGTGAAAAGTGCGGATAGCTGTGCAAGGTTTAGTGGCTTGTGGGAGGTATGGCATATGGTGTTTTATGGATGGACAAGTATAGAGGAGGAATATAGAGAGGAAGGGAATGATACAAAATGGTAATTGGGTATTGGTGCGCCGGGCCATAAGTGAAAGGCCCGGGCGAAGCCAGAACTTCGCAAATCTCAAGCAAGCAAGGGTATTGGTACTGGAGGATGTGTGGGGAAGGTTTCTTGGCGGCAGGGATATAAAAAGATAGGAGGTGGCGAAGGTCAGGTCTGTGAGAACGGAAACCTCGAATGTTCCACTGTAGTGGCGTCATTGTGGATCAATCAACGGATGATAAGGGTAGAGATGGATGTATGAAAGGTAAGAGGAGCATCTGGGGATTGAGGTAAGGTATCAGAGGAAGGAGGTGAAGCTGTATTATCAGGAGGTTCATGGGAGGTGGGATCTGGGGAAGGAGGTGAAGGTGTTGTATCAGGAAGTTCATCAGGGAAGGTGGGATCTGGGGTAAGGACATTGTGACATAAGGGATTCACGTGTGTATCCAGGAGGGAGTGGTAGGGATAGTAAGGAAGGAGGTTTTTGGTGTGGGTTGGAGAGGATAGGGTATGTTGGGAGGGAGTAGGAGGAAAAGGGGTAGGGGGAATATGAAGAGGGGGATGAATGTTGGGCAGTCACTTTGAATGTATGAGAGAGAGGAACTTTCTCTTGGGTCATGCTTAGGAAGTTTCAGAAGTCATCAAGAGATTTTTTACGAGGAGGTGAATTGAAGATAGACATTTAAGGGGTCGTGGATGTAGGTGTGGGATGGGATGTGGTAGGAAAAGATGGGGTGAAACGTTTGGATTATCTGGTGCATGGGTAAGGCGAGGAGTCATAGGGGCAGTTTTAGATATGGAGTATCTGAATTCAGAATGGAAAAAGGATTTGACTGGGAGATGGGGGAAGTAGAGGTGGGAAATTGAGGAGTAAGGGGGAGTGATGCTGAGGAAGACGTAGAGATCACTTTGGTAGAGGGGATAGGAGTGGAGTGAAGGATGGTATTAGAGTAGGGAGTGACTGAAAGCCTAGTCGGTTTGCTTCTTGACTGATCTCTCGTAGAGTGAAGCCAAGTTTGTATCTGAGAACTGCTACCTCAGACTCACACATGTAGGCAAGGTATTGATACATTATGGGAGCCACTGCAATTGGCACATGTACGTGGTCGTGGTGGGCAGTTTGAACGGTCATGACCAACATTTCTGATATTGATGGGGTGGGGGTTGACAAGGCAGGATTCTCCTCCTATATAGACCTTATGGGGAAGGTCATGTCTGCAAAAGGTAATCTTGGCAATAATGATGTGAGACTTACGGCGGCCTCTGGGGGGAATAGTATAGCACTATACTGATACTGCATCGTAGTTAGCAAGGCAGCTAAGTAGGTCGTCGTCACAGTCTGCCCAATCTTAATCGTTACGGGGCAATCACCCGGGGGGAAATGGCAACAGTTCCAGACATGTTAAAGGGGGAGTGGTGCTGGGGGGGGATTGATTTCCCGTGAGTCTACCAGGTAATTGTGCATGAACTTGAAACTCATTTTATGGTTAAGGTTAAAAGAAAGATAAATGTGCTAAACTCTAAGGTCATGTACACTAATTTAATGTTAGGGAAGGGGGTTGAGTTAGTGATTAGTTGTCTAAGCGGGGAAAAGGGAATTTGGGGTGAGAAAAAGGGGGTTAGAGTCGGTGTGGAAAGGAGTTAATTAGATGGGGGTATGTATAGGAAAGAGAATAGGTTGAAAAACAGAAAGTGGGGGATTCTGAAAGGTTCTGATAGTTTTGGGAGGTCGGTGAAGGGGGATAGGGGGGGAAAAGCAGAGGTAATAGGGCGAGACATAAGGGATGGGGGGAAGAAAAAAATGATAATTGGGATTGGTATTGGAGGATGTGAAAAAAAGGTCTCTTGAAGGCATACAATAGTGGGTTAAAAAGGGGAAAAGGATATGACAAAGGTCAGTCTGGGGGACGGAAACCCCAAATTTCCAAGAAGGATATTTACTTTATGTATAGTTTTGTAGTACGTTTTGGGATTTTGAGGGGGAAGCAGCTAGAGGGTGGGATAAGGACCAAAAGGTCTGAGATGGGGGGGTTTGGGGGATTTGGTGTTCACTAGGAGGGGTATTGGAGAAAAAGGGTCTGGGGAAGGGGATATTTGTGACAAAAGGGATTCACGTGTGTATAAACGAGAGGTGGGGGGATATAGGGGATGGTGGGGGTTCATAAGGGATTCACTGTGTATCCGGGAGGGAGGGGAAGGGATAGAGGGATGGTGGGAGGTTAATGTGGGGGGGGTTGGGGTGGGGGGGGATGGGCTGTGTTGGGGGGGGGTGGGGGATTGGTGTAGGGGGATATCGTTAGGAGGGGATGGATATCAGAGTTACTTGTGTGTGGAAGGAGCGGGAAGTTTATTTGGGGTTGATGTCAGTTTTCTTAAAGTAATCTTGAATATTTTCAATATTTTTTTCTGAGGAGTTGGTTGGGGATTTTGGGGGATAAAGGTTTTCTTGTGGGGGGGGGAAGAGGGGACTGGTGCTAAAAGCATAGGAAAAAGGAAAGGGGAGGTGATTGTGGGTAGGGGAAGGGGGGGGAAACGTTTGTTCGTCTTTTACGGGTTGTGCAGGGGGGGGAGGGGAAGGGTGTTGGGGTTGTAGTGGTGATTGAAATATCTTTAGTGAGATTGGAGTTTGGATTTAGGAGGGCAAAAGAGTTTGACTGGGAAGGTAGGAGGTGAAGAGGGGGGTTAGATTGGGTGCGGGGTTTAGGAAATTGGTGAATGGCAGTATTACTGGGGAAGGAGTAAGAGAAACCACGCGACGTGCTTTTTGTCTGGCTTCACGTAGTGTGATAAGTTTGAATCTGAGAGTTGCTCTCAGACTAAAATTCGAAAGGGGACACCCCTATAAAATACATTATGGGGGCCCCCACAGTTGGCACATGTGCGTGTTTGGGGGGGCATTAGATCGGTTAGGGCCGGTTGGGACATAGTGGCATTGGCTGGGGAAAGGGGCAATTTTTGGGCTGGTTCTTAGAGCCAAGTTTTGGCACTGCGTGGGGGGAGGTTGGATGAAACGGGAGGGATTCTCCCCCTATGAAACTTAAGGGAATCTCTACGGAAGGAATTTTGGCATTTTATGGGTTTTTTTTCAACCTCTGGGGGGAATGGATGCTTGCACTGTTTGCATCTAGTCTGTGAGACAGGCAAGTAGGTTTTCCCACAGTCTGCCAATCTTTGTCATAGATTGGGAAATTTGCTGGGAGTTGAAACTGTTCCGGTGAAAAGTTTTGGGGGTTGGAGGGGGGTTCTGCAAGGATGGATTACCATATGGTCGTTTTTTTTTATGCTATAGCTTGTTTCGGATTTTACTGTGCAAGACGGGGGGGTGGGGGTCGGCTAGGGAAAAGAGATTTAACCTTCTTTTTTTTGGGGGAACTTGTTGGAAGAAAAGGGTGTTGTCAAGTAGGGAGCTGTGGGAGGGATCACAAAATCGGCCCCATTTGGCTGCCAAAAGAGGGTATTCAAAATTGTTGTAGAGATGGGGGTAGTCGCGGCGGGGGCGTGACGAAGAGGAGTAGTGGTTGGGGGAGGTAGTGTTAGGGGGGGGTGGGCAATAAGGCTGTAAGGTATTAATAAGGGAGGATGGGGGGGTTGATGTTGGGGTTGTGGGTGAGGTGTTGAAGTTGAGCTGCTGGAAGAGGGGAAAATGTTCCTTGGGGTTTGATTTTTGGGTTACTGTACTAGGGGATTGATGGGGGGTAGTTTTTGGAGTGTTGGGAGCCGGGGTAAAAGGGAAGCCGGGGGGCCCGGGAATCGGGGGGGTTTAACATCGTTGGGGCTTTTTGATAAAGGGGCAACCTCGTGCCCCTAATAGTGGATATGTTTTCATTACTGGCCATGGTAAGCCTGGTTTGTTGGGGATAAAAACAGCCACCCCTCAGGTCCCCTTGAGGAGTAAGGGCTGGGTAAAAAACAGGGGAATCCGTCCCTGGCTCCCTTCAGGCCGTTCAGGAGGGCACAAAGTCGCCTTTCACCTTTCAGAAACGGCCTCACCCTTAGGAGGGGGGATAGAAAGGGGGGTTTTGGGTGAAGGGACAGAACAAAAGGGGGAAGAAGAAGAAGAAGAAGAAGAAGAAGAAGAAAATGAGAAGAAGAAAAGAAGAAAAAGAAGAAAAGAAGAAGAAAAAGGCGAAAAGAAGAAGAAAAGAAGAAGAAAAAAAAGCATGCAAATTAGTTAAAGTCAAGGCTGAGTCCCAAGGTTGGGGAGTTCCCCATCATTGGGTCCCTCTCCGCCTCCTAAGCCCCCCCCCCGACAACAAGGGGGCAAGGGGATTGGGGGGCTTGAACTTAAATTAACTCTTAATAAAGATAAATGATAGGTTTATTTCTAACCCTGGTTTTAAAGTCTTTACTGTCTCACTGCCCAAAACAGGTTAATAATATATAACTTTCACTATTTTATTGAAAGTAATTAGTTAAAAAAAAAAAAGCAAAAAATCACATTTCTTTCAATACAGATATCAACGGGGCCTTTTACATGAGTCTTCCCAAAAAAAAAAAGGGAAATTTTCCAATGACTGTCTTTGTCTTAAAAATATAAACAAACAAAATTTTCTATTCAATTACACTTTCAGCACCACTGCTGAAAGAGTTTCTTTCACTTTTCAGCTTCTCCTTTGGAATGTCACTTTCACAACTGTAGGACAGTTTTCAAAAAACTTCTTTGCCTGTAACATAAAAAAAAACACTTAAAAAAAGGAAAATGTTTACAAAAAAAAAAATTTTCCCCAAAAAGTATGAACAAAAACTTTATACATGTTTTTTCAAAGTTTTTTTTTCCCAAACCCTGCCCATATCTTAAAACCTGGAAAAGGGTTTCATCCCTTCAACAAGGCCTTTACTTCCTTAATAAGTGCTACCTTCTTTGCTGTATCAAAACTTCATCACTTTGATGTGAAATTTGCCCTAACTTTCTTTGGAGCAGCTGCCTCTTCTCCCTTCTCCTGTTATGTCAAGGTATGATGCGTTTAATAGACTGTATATCAAATAAATAATCACAATTGCTTCTGCAAACCCTTTTTTTCAAAAAATGCATTTTCCCCAAAGCAATTCCACCCACTTCATCACAGGGCTATTTTAATTTCCAAATTAGTTATTATAAAATTAGGCCTTTTCATCATATTTGCTGATAATTTACACTTGCCAGGGAATAGGGGACCATTATTATGTCACAGTTATAAATGCCCAAATGACCTGATTTAATTTTTTTGAGTTTGATACCCCTTTAACCCTAACCACGGGGAAAACTAATGTTTATTGTGATTTTTGCTTTTGTAAAATATATATATGCACGGGGGCTCTAAAGTGCCCATCTATTGCGTCTTTTGGGGGCCCCCCCTGACTTCCCCCTTTTGCTTTTCTAAGGGTATCAATATCTATGCTGTTATCACATCATTGACACTGTAATCCTTACAATGTTTTACAATACAATATAAAAAAAATAAAACTTTCCTAATATAAAGGGAAAAGGGGCAAAAGGTAAGATGAGTGGGACTAGTGATTGCTATTTTATGACTTAGTATTGTGGAGCCATCTGTGTGTAAATCAATCAATAAACTAGCTCAGGGGGATGACTGTGACATGCCACCCAACAGCATTAAAAGTTACTTTTTGGGGTGAGGTCTGAAACACTGATGTCCCCCCCCTTTTTTCTGGGGAAACTTTTTAAAGAAAATGTTTGGTTTATGGAAATAATTTTTTAATATGTATATAAACAAATAAAAGAAAAAACAAATTAAATATCTTTACCTGTGCGGGACGCTGCTGGCATTCCAGCACCAAAAGCCATCCGGGGGGCATCAAAAAATGTTTAGATCTTTTTCAAAATTCATTCAAATCTGCTACCCCCACAATTTGCTGAGAGATCGGGGAAACAATTGACTAAATTTTTTTTCAGGGAAAACCCTTTTAAAGAGAAAATGATAAAAAAATTTACATTAAGTTGCACAAAATTTTAAATAATTTTTATTTAAAAAATTATACAAAAAAAGTGAAAATTTAAAAACAATATTTCAAATTCACACATTAAAGAAGCATTTAATACTGGTTATTTTAAAAGGAAAAGACAAAAAAAAGGGCCCATAAAAATATTAATATTTCACCAATTCTGCAATAAAAATCCTGGGGGGCCCCTTCCTGCATTTGGGACAGCAAGTGCCCCCCGGGCTTTTGGAAGCACGTTGACATTTCAAGCCAATATACAATTGTTTCCCCAAAATTTCTGTCTGAAAATTACAAAACCCTTAAATGAAAGGTTTGCAATGAAAAACAGACAAAAAATGGGTTTAAAAGTGAAGAGTATAAAAAATAATCAGAAAAATAGGGAAAGCCATGACTAAATTGAGGGCAAGAAGAGAATTGGGAAAGAAAAAGCAAAAAGACTCTGAAAATTATACTTTTGTATTCTAAATACTTTCTCCTTTTTTAGATCTAAACACTACACTCAATTCAAAACATGCATTGTTGAACCTGAGAGAGATATGCTTTCATTTCGGCAATATCTTTAGATCCTGTTACAATCTTGTACACACTGAATTCCTCAGCACCTAACAAACCCCCAGATATCATTTGGGCAGATCTCAAAACCTGATGAAAATTAAATCTTTTTCTCTGTTTTAAATTTTCAAAATGACTAGTTTAAATCTCTAAAAGCAAAAATCCCAATTTCAAAATTTTTCGCATCCACAATCAAAATACTTGTAATCAAATAAAAAAAATTATGAAAAAATTATCCACAAAATTTTAAAGGGTCACCCCCCGTTTTCAAAAAATTACCATAGCAAGAGGGAAAAATTCAGAGAAACTGTGTAGGGCAAAAGGGCCTCCTTCACCCAGCTGTCATTCAACATAAAAAATGGGGAAAAAATAATTAATCATACATTTTTTTTGCGAAATGGAATTTTGGCATAAATTTCACTAAATCACACAATAAAACCTTACTTAAGAATTCTGGGGTTGTGTTGCACACATTCTTATTTTACTATAGTTTTCAATTTCCCCCAGCCAAGTATATATGTCATTTGTCTAATGGGCAAATGACCAAAAATAGGGCCCTTTTTCTATGGTAAATACTTTTGCAAGTTGTAAAAGTTTTGGGGATCACTTAACACTTTGATATACTTTACAGGGAAAAATTTAATAGACTTTCATAAAAGAAAAACAAATATGCATGAAAAAGTCTGCAAGGCAAAAAAAAAAATCAGAAATGAAAAAATAAAACGCCACAAAACCATGGCAAAAAGTTTTTGGCGATCAGGTGGGGGTATAGGCAAGCCCCAGGGGTTTGGAAGGTTTTTTTGGGTTTATATGGTATGTTTCGGAAGGGTGGGGTAATAGGGACTTTATCTCAGAGGTTTGAAAAAGCCCCACAGGAGTAAATCCACAGCAACGGGGGGGGGTCCTGGCAAGCCCCCTAGGAGGAACAGGATAAATGGGGGTCTGGGGGGTGAAACTCCAGGTTAGGAAGGTTTTTGGTTCCACAGCGAGGGGTTTTTGATTTCACAGGAAAGGCTGGGGTAATAGGCGCTTTAAACTCAAGGATCACTTTTTATTATATGGAAGATAAATAGACGTACATTATCAGTGTTGATAAATTTAAAGAATGAAAAATAACTGCAAAATTGGATGACTGTGGAAAATAAAAAATTACCTTATCTTCAACTTTTGAAAGGTAGACCAAAGAAAGGGGTTTTTGATTCATTCTGTTTTATTACATCAAATTTTCCTTGTATACAGGCTTGGGAAAAAAAGTAGTAATTTTTTACTCCTAGCAAGGGCTACATCCCCTGGACCCCCATAGCTTTAAGAAAACACAAACTACCATTCCCTATGGTCATAATTGCTTGGGTTTTTAATCCCCTTTTTTTCAAAATTTGGGCAAGTGTGGGCTCAAATATCGCTGTGATAGATACTAATGTCTATGTTTTTGATATCCCTATAACAAAAATTCATTCTCAAAAACACAAAGCAATAAAAGGACTACTTGACAGATTGTTAATGAGTTACACGTCACTTAAACACAAAGGGGACTTAGAAAAATTTTGGGTCGATCTTCTCTCTTCTCTGTCTTTATCTCCCTTTTTTCCTTTGCTCACCTTTTTCCCTAGATAAAAGTGTCTTAGTTTTTTTTCAAGGTAACAAACCCCTACACTTTTTTTTTTACTGTAAACCCGCTGTCATGCACGACGCTTTTCCCAAAATTTTAAAATTGTACTACATGGGCCGTAGGAAACAAAATGACTTACTTTACATTGGGGGGAAAATCAAAAACATTTTATCTTCGACCCCCCTTCACCTTAAATTCACCTAAAGTTCCCCACACCCGTGGAGGGCAGGGGGGGGGGGGGGGCTACCTAAAAGACTAAGGCTTTTCCCCGAAAAAAAACCCTACATTATTCCCCCCAAATCAAATACAAACATGCTGTCCTTTGGGAGCCTTACTAAACCCAAAAAATTTTTTTAACCATAATATCATACATCGAACTTCTCATTACCATACATAAACAAATGGTACTAATTTTGGTATGAAATTAAAATCACGAAAATCTGCCTCTCCGTACAACCTACTCAAACAGCATGTCAGAGCTTATAATTGGTGCCTACAAGAATTTGAAGCTTGCATAATGTCCCAATGG
>NW_023659066.1:69213-77141 GCF_015228065.2 Penaeus monodon
TTCTTCATTTCTGACTTTTTTTTTTTTGCCTATGCAGACTATTTCATGCATTAGTAGTTTTTCTCTTTATGAAAGTGCTATTACAATTTCCTGTAAATGTATATCAAAGTGTTAAGTGATGCACAACTTTCTTATCAACTTGCAAAAGTAGTACCATAGATGAAAGGCATATTATTTTTGGTCATTCTGTCCATTAGACAAATTGTACTATATACTACTTGGCTGTGGGAAATTGAAACTATAGTAGATAAGAATGTTGTGCAACACAACCCCCAGAATATCTTAAGTAAGGCTTTATTTGTGTGATGTTAGTGTAATTTATGCCAAAATTCCAGTTCGCAATAAAAATGTATGATTAATTATTTTTCCCTATTGTTTATGTTGTAAGTGACAGCTGGATGAAGGAGGCCTTATGCTCATACTACAGTTTCTCTGATATTTTATATCCTCTCTTGCTATGGTAATTTTATGAAACACGTGCAGTGACCCTGTAATATTTTAGTGGATATATTTTTTCTATAATTTTTTTCTTATTTGATTACAAGTATTGCTGATTGTGGATGCGAAAATTATGAAATTGGGATTATTCGCATTATAGAGTATTTAAACTAGTCATTCTGAAAATTTAATCAGATGAACAAGATTTAATTTTCATCAGTTTTAGAGATCTGCCCAAATATAGATATCTGGGCATTTGTTAGTGTAGCTGAGAATTCAGTGTCGTACAAGATTGTAACAGGATCTAACAGATATTTGCCGAAATGATAATGCATATCTCTCTCAGGTTTAACATATGCATGTTATGAACTTGAGTGTAGTGTTAGATCTAAGAAAGGAGAAAGTATTTAGAATATCAAAAGTATAATTTTCTCATGAGTCTTTATGCTTTTTCCTCTTCCCAATTTCTCTTCTTGCCATCAATTCATGTCACTGACTTCCATATTCTTCTGTATTATTTTATATACTCTCTCACTTTATTCCTATTTGATTGTCTTGATTTATCATTGCAAACCTTATCATTAAGGTTCTGTATATTGCAGACAGAAATTGTGGAAGCAATCTGCTATATATGGCTTGAAATGTCAGCGTCGCTTCCAGAGCGCCGAGGCACTTGCTGTCCCAACTGCAGAAGGGGCACCCAAGGTATTTACTGTTGCTAGAATGTGTGTGAAATATTTATTATATTTGATGACCCTTTATTTTGTCTTACCTTCTAAATAACCATGTATTAAATGCTTCTTGAATGTGTGAATTTGAAAATATTTTGTTTAACTTTACACTTTTTCTGTATAATTTTTAACTAAAGAATTATTAATATTATGTGCAACTATAATGTAAATTTTATTATCATTTTCTCTTTCACAGGTTTACCCTGAAAAAATTCAGTCAATTGTTTCCCAGATCTCTCAGCTAACACTTGTGGAGGTAGCAGATTTGAATGAATTGCTGAAGAAGACTCTAAACATTTCTGATGCCCCAGTGATGGCTTTTGGTGCTGGAATGCCAGCAGCAGCTCCAGCACAGGTAATGATATTTAATTTGTTTTATCTTTGATTTGTTTATATACATATTAATAAATTATTACCATAAACCAAACATTTTCTATTAACAGTTGCCCCAGAAAAGGGTTTGTGGACATCAGTGTCTTCAGTACCTCTACCATCAATGTTAACTTAATGCTGTTGGGATGGCATGTACACACGTCATGCCCACTGAGCTTAGTTTATTGATTGTATTTACACACAGATGGCTCCACAAGTACTAAGTCATAAAGTAGTCAATCACTAGTCCCACTCATCTTACCTTTTTGCCCCTTTTCCTTGATATTAGGAAATGTTTTATTTTATATTACTATTAGTATTGTTAATAACATTGTAAGGATTACAGTGTCAATGATGATGATAACAGCATAGATATTGATACCATTAGAAAGCAAAGGGGAAGTCAGGGGAGGCCACATAGACTGCTAATAGACTGGGCACTTGTAGAGCCTCCTGTGCATATATATATTTTACAAAGCAACATCACAATAAACATTATGTTTACCCAGTGGTATAGGGTTAAAGGGCTATCAAACTCAAAAAAATTAAATCATTGGTCATTGGACATTCATAACTGTGACATATATAATGGTCATCCTATTCCATGGCAAGTGTAACTTATCAGCAAATATGATGAAAGGGCAAATTTTATAATAACTATGATTTGGAAGTTAATAATCCCTGTGAGTAAGGGGAGGGAAATATGCTTTGGGAATATGCATTTTTGTGAAAAATGGTTTGCAGAAGAAATTGTGATTTTTTTTATTTATATACACCCAAATTAATCGCCCAAAACCCCTTGCATAACGGGATAAAGAGGATGAAGGGCACTGCTCCAAAGAAATTTTCGAAAAGTTACTACAATTTTATGAAGTTTGATACAGCAAAAAAGGGTAGCACTTATTAAGGAAGTAAAGGCCTTGCTTAAGGGCATAACCCTTTCCAGTATGAAAGATATGGCGGGTTTTTTGGAAAAACTTTTAAAACCCACATGTAAATGTTTATTTCATACTTTTTGGGAAATATTTTTTTTTTTTGAAAAACATTTGCCTTTATTTACGTGTTTTTTTTTATTTTACGGCAAAAAGTTTGTTGAAAGTGTCCTACAGTTGTGAAAGCTGACTTTCCCAAAAAGGATAAAGCTGAAAGCTGAAAGAAGCTTTTACAGCAGTTGGTGGAATGTGAAAATTGAATAGAACATTCTTTT
Source organism: Penaeus monodon (assembly GCF_015228065.2). Taxonomy (NCBI): domain Eukaryota; kingdom Metazoa; phylum Arthropoda; class Malacostraca; order Decapoda; family Penaeidae; genus Penaeus; species Penaeus monodon. Next base: position 71,962 of record NW_023659066.1, read on the forward strand.
GTTCATATTTTGAAACAAGATCAGTCATTGGAAAATTTCCATTTTTTTTTTTTTGGGGAATACTCTGAAAATGGGCCCATATGATATCTGTATTGAAAGAAATGTGGTATGCTTTTTTTTTTTTAACTAATTAGCTTTCAATAAAATAGTGAAGTTTATCATATTTTTTAAACCCCTTTTTTTGGACAGTGAACAGTAAAATTTTAAAAGACCAGATTTAGAAAAAATCCCTATATTTTTATTTTTTATTAAGAGTTATTTTATTTCAAGCCCCCCCAATCCTTGCCCGTTGTTGTCGGGGGGGGGGCTTAGGGGGCGGAGCTGGACCCAATGAGGGGGAACTCCCAACCCTTTGGGGGCCGCCTTCGACTCAACAAATTTTGCGGGCTTTTCTTTTTTCTTCTTCTTTTCCTCTTCTTTTTTCTTCTTCTTCTTTTCTTCTTTTCTTCTTCTTCTTCTTTTCTTCTTCTTCTTCTTCTCTTTCTTTTTCTTCTTCTTTCTTCTTCCCCCTTTTTTCTTTTCTGTCCCTTCCCCAAAACCCTTCGCTATCCACCTCCAAAGGTGTGAGAGCCGTGTAAAAAGGATGAAAAGGCTGACTTTGTGCCAGTCCTGAACGGCCTGAGGGAGCCATGGGCCGGTATTCCCCTGTTTTTGTTCCCTACCCCTTTACTCCTAAAGGGGGACCCTAGGGGTGGACTTTTTTTTACCCCCAAACAAAACCAGGCTTACCATGGCCAAAATGAAAACATATCTCCACTATTGGGGCAACGGGCTTGCCCTTTATAAAATAGCCCCAACGAGTAAACCCACCCGTTCCCTGCCCCCACTCCCTTTGCCACGGCTCCAAACCTCCAATAACTACCCCCATCAATGCCTACTAGTACAGTACCAACAATAAACCTTAGGAAAAATTTCCACTCTTCCACATCTCAACTTCAACCCTTTTCCCCAAAACCTCCAACATCAACCCCCCATCCCCCCCTTTTTAAATCCCTTCGCCTTTTTGCCCACCTCCCCAAAACCTACCCCCCTAAACACATCCATCTTCGTCAGCCCCCGCCCGTCGCTACCCCTATCTCTACAAAATTTTAAATCCCTCTTTAGCGCCCAAAGGGGACCATTTTTTCGTGTCCCTCCCACAGCTCCCTACTCTGAACACCCTTCTCTTCCAACAATGTCCCCAAAAAACAAAAAGGTAATTCCTTTCCGTACCAAAAACCCCCCCCTCCCGTCTTGCAAGTAACACCAAAAACCAAGCATAGCATTAAAAAAAACAACGACCTATATGGTAACTCCACCTTGCAAAACCCCCCATCCAACCCTAAATACTTGCACCGGAACAGTTTCAACCCCCCAGCAAATTGCCCAATCTATGAAAAAGATTGGTCAACTGTGGAAAAGACCTACTTGCCTGTCTCACAGACTATATAAAACATCAGTGCAATGCTACCCCATTCCCCCAGAGTCTCAAAAGAACCTACAAACTACCAAATTCCCTTTCCGAGACATGCCCTTTCCCCTTTAACGTCTACATAGGAGGAAAATCCCCCCTGTTCGCCATCCACCTCCTCCACGTCTGCCAAAAACTTGGGTCTAAGACACCCCCCCCCAAACATTGCCCTTTTCCCCAGCAGATGCCCACTATGTGCCCAACCCGGCCATACCCATCTAACTGCCCTGCCAATCACCACAGTGCCAACTGTGGCGGCCCCCCTAATGTATTTTATAGGGGCTGTCCCACTTACGAATTTTAGTCTGAGGACAACTCTCAGATTCAACTTGGACTCACACTACGTGAAGCCAGACAAAAAGCACGTCGACGTGGTTTTCCTCTCTTCTCCTTACTCCAGATACTGCTCATTCTACCAAATTTTCCCAAACCCACGCACCTACATCTAACCCCCCCCTTTTACCTCCTCCTTCCCCAGTCAAACTCTTTTTTCCCTCCTAAATCCGACACCCAATCTCTACACGATATTTCATCACCACTACAACCCCAACACCTTCCCTCTCCCCCCTCCACAACCGTAACAGACAGAACAACGTTCCACCCCTCTTCCCTACACACAATCACCTCCATTTCCTTTTTTCCTATGCTTGAAAAAAAAACCCATCCTCTCTTCCCCCCCTCACAAGAAATCCTTTATCCCCCAAAAATCCCCAACCAACTCCTCGAAAAAAATTTGAAAAAATTCAAGATTACTTTAAAGAAAAAGACACTCAAACCCCCAATACAAATCCTGCTCCTTCCACACACCAATAACTGCTGATTCCATCCCCCTCCTAACGATATCCCCCCTACACCCCAATCCTCCACCCCCTCCCCAAAACAGCCCTCCCCCCGACCCCCAACCCCGCCCACATTAACCCTCCAACCCTCCCCTCTATCCCTTTCCCTCCTCCTGGGTACACACGTGAAAACCCTTATGTCCCCCCCCACCATCCCCCCTACCCTTCCAAATCTCTCGTTGATACACACGTGAATCCCTTATGTCAAAATATCCCCTTCCCCAGACCCTTTGTTCCTAATCCCCCCCCTATAGAACACCACTCCCCCCTCTCCCCTCTCAGACCTTTTTGGGCCTTTCCCCCCCCTCTACTGCTTCCCCCTCAAAATCTCCAAACGTCCCACAAACTAATCACAAAGTATAAATATCCTTCTTGGAATATTGCGGTTTCCCCCTCCCACGACCTGACCTTTGTCATATCCCCTTTCCCCTTATAACCATCTTTGTTGCTTTAAGAGACCTTTCTTACACATCCTCCAAAACCAATCCCCAATTTTCATTTTGTCTCTTCCCCCCTTCCCTTTATTCTCGTCCAACTTACCTCTGCTTTCCTCCCCCCTATCCTCCCTTCACCGACCTCCCAACCTATAGACCCTTTCAGATCCCACCTTTCTGTTTCAACAACCTATTTTTCTTTCCTCATACAAACCCCCCATCTAAACAACTCTTCCACACCCGACCTAACCCTTTCATCACCAAATTCCCCTTTTCCCACTTAGCACTAATCCTAACTAACCACCCTTCCCCAACATTAATAAGTGCTCATGAAACCCTTGATGTCAGCACATTTATCTTGCTTTTAACCATTAACCATTAACCTGATTTTCAATTTAGCACAATTACCCTGGAACCTCACTGGGAAAAACAAACCCTGCCCAGCACCACTCCTCCCTTTTAAAAAAAATTTTACTGGGAAATGTTGCCATTTCCCCGGCTGATTGGCCCCATATAAAGATTAAAATTGGGGGACTGGACGACGACCTACTTACTGCCCTTTCTAACTACGATGCAGTATCGTATAGTGCTATACTATTCCCCCCCAAAGGCCGCCCTAATCTCACATCTTATTGCCAAGATTACCTTTTGCAGACATACCTTCCCCCTAAGGTCTATAAGGAGGAAATCCCGCCTTGTCAACCCCCACCCCCCTCATTCAGAAATTTGGGCATGACCGTTTTTAAACTGCCCACCCGACCACGTACATGTGCCAATTGCAGTGGCTCCCTAAATTTTCAATACCTTTCCTAATGTTGAGTCGAGGTAGCAGTTTTCAGATACAAACTTGGCTTCACTCTACGAGAGATCAGTCAAGAAGCAAACCGCTAGGCTTTCAGTCACTCCCTACTCTAATACCATCCTTCACTCCACTCCTATCCCTCTACCAAAGTGATCTCTAACGTCTTCCTCAGCATCACTCCCCCTTACTCCTCAATTTCCCACCTCTACTTCCCCATCTCCCAGTCAAATCCTTTTTCCATTCTGAATTCAGATACTCCCATATCTAAACTGCCCCTATGACTCCTCGCCTTACCCATGCACCAGATAATCCAAACGTTTCACCCCATCTTTTCCTACCACATCCCATCCCACACCTACATCCACGACCCCTTAAATGTCTATCTTCAATTCACCTCCTCGTAAAAAATCTCTTGATGACTTCTGAAACTTCCTAAGCATGACCCAAGAGAAAGTTCCTCTCTCTCATACATTCAAAGTGACTGCCAACATTCATCCCCCTCTTCATATTCCCCCTACCCCTTTTCCTCCTACTCCCTCCCAACATACCCTATCCTCTCCACCCACACCAAAACCCCTCCTTCCTACTATCCCTACCACTCCCTCCTGGATACACACGTGAATCCCTTATGTCACAATGTCCTTCCCCAGATCCCACCTTCCCTGATGAACTTCCTGATACAACACCTTCACCTCCTTCCCCAGATCCCACCTCCCATGAACCTCCTGATAATACAGCTTCACCTCCTTCCTCTGATACCTTACCTCAATCCCCAGATGCTCCTCTTACCTTTCATACATCCATCTCTACCCTTATCATCCGTTGATTGATCCACAATGACGCCACTACAGTGGAACATTCGAGGTTTCCGTTCTCACAGACCTGACCTTCGCCACCTCCTATCTTTTTATATCCCTGCCGCCAAGAAACCTTCCCCACACATCCTCCAGTACCAATACCCTTGCTTGCTTGAGATTTGCGAAGTTCTGGCTTCGCCCGGGCCTTTCACTTATGGCCCGGCGCACCAATACCCAATTACCATTTTGTATCATTCCCTTCCTCTCTATATTCCTCCTCTATACTTGTCCATCCATAAAACACCATATGCCATACCTCCCACAAGCCACTAAACCTTGCACAGCTATCCGCACTTTTCACTGCCACTGGATCACAATTACTTCAGCCTATTTTGTCCCCTTCCCCTCCTATTGAAACCTTACTTTCCCCACTCCAACCACTTTTCCTGATAGTTGAAGACTTTAACTGTCGCTACACCCTCTGTAGTGACTCCCTAAGTCGCTCCTTAGAGCACTTTCTCTCCAATAATGACCTTATCCTATTTAATTCAAACCATCCCACCTACTTCGACATGTGTATCCAATCCTTCTCATGCCTTGATTTTTCTCTTTGCACTCCTACCCTTCGTCTAGACTTCCATTGGTCAATTCTAGACCACTTTCACTCTAGCAATCACTTCCCTATCCTCCTTTCTCTTACTTCCTATGTCTCACTTCGTAATCCCCTCGCTGGTGCTTTGACAGAGCTGACTGGCATACCTTTACCTCTCTTTCTTCTCTCGCTCCCCCATCATCCTTCTCTTCCACTTCAGACCTTTTTTCTTCCAACCCTTTTCACAAACCCCCCCCCAAGTCCCT